>NC_058404.1:99116624-99416624 GCF_002201575.2 Neomonachus schauinslandi
CCTTCCTTCCTTCCTTCCCTCCTCCTTCCCTCCCTTCCTTCCCTCCTCCCTCCCTCCCTCCCTTCCTTCCTTCCTTCCTTTCTCTACAGAGAAATGTCTTATAAGTTATAGACCCTCCCCATGCTCCTCCCCTCAGCTTGGGAGCTATGGAGAGTATACTATTTACCAAGTGCTTTTAGGCACTGTGCTCAATGTGTCCTATACAATTAATTTGCATTTAATACTTTTAAAATTTTATGAAGTTCTACCACTCATACTTTATGAATTGATAAAATCATGTTAAGGGAATTAAGTAACTTGTTCATTGTCAAAAAAAAAAGCAAACAGACAGTGCCAAGATTCTGTGTTTGTCGTTACTCAATATTAGGTAGAAGAAAAAGCTGAAGAAACGAGTTACAATTTAAGGTCTGTGGACAAGTCGTGCAAACTGAGATTGGAAAATGTGGAAAACAAAAGGTGACTTTTGAAGGGTGACTCAATATTACTTCCAAATTCACAAAATCTAGAAGGAAAATGTTTTCTTTATTAAGTTTTTTTAAATTTTATTATGTTAATCACCATACATTACATCATTAGTTTTTGATGTAGTGTTCCACAAGTTTTTAATTTTAATTCCAGTATAGTTAACAGGAAAATGTTAAATACTTTGCTGTACCTTACACATAGGAGAAGAAAAAAGGGCATAACTTACATTTGAAACAATGTTTAGTATTAATGAATGATCTTTGTAATAGGGAGAATTTAAGTTAAGGGTAACAATCCTTAGAAAATTTTAAAAAAATAAACAGTTACATGATTTTGATGGAAGAGATCTGCCTGTAGGGAAGATTTGAAAAGAAATGATCTCTTAATTATTATCTCTATTATCTCTTAAGTAAGAGATGGGAAAAGATGACCAAATGTGAAGATACACCAGTGGAAGAGAAAGAAGGGCCAGATGATCATATGATTTTCTTCTTGTGTTCTGAAACTTGTTTGCAGAGACTTCGGTGGTCAGCAGGTCATCCAGGAGGATTCCCAGCAAGTCTCAGAAAGTGAGAATCTGGTTTGTTAGCATGAGTTTGAATGTGCAAAGAGAGGAACAGTTGCCATAAGCATTTGGTTATCTTTGAATATAGGAAAGAACTAAGATGATAATATGATAAGCTATTATCTATAAGCTGATTTAGAAGCAGGGCCTTGATACAAACTTAAATTCCTCACCTATGCAAAACAAAATAAAACACCTGCTACAAAACCAATTCATACCCGAAGGAGCTCTCATTCGTTAAAACTACAATAACAAAAAAATGTGTTCCTACCTTTTCATAGAGATCCATCCGCTAGCAAGGATAAATAAGTTACTATTAGTTGCCTTCTGGTAAAACTTGGGGATTAATGGGATTGTGCTTTCTGTTGGCATGAGACATAAATTCCATTCAGTAAGGATTCAAATGCTAAATTGGAAAATCCCTTGCACCTACATGTAAACTTTATTCCTGGCAAAACTGTCTTTAGCATCAATGCTAATATATGTAGAATACTTAAAAAAACAAAACAACCAAACTTCATAGGTTTCTATAGAGACTATTCCCCTGGTAGTATACTATTGGGAGATTTTTTTTTTTTTTTAATGGCTTGTGTTATATTGGAAAGAACACTAAGTTTCCAGGAAACCTGAAAAGTCATCTCTGCTTTGCTGTTCTTTGTCCCATTTGCTTCTTAAGACACTGTTTTATCAATTATGAATTACAAATAATAATTCCTGTTCTTCCAGCTCTTCATAGGGTTACATGAAACTATTTTGTAAGAGATATTAGATCTAGATTTAGAATACTGGCAATTTTTAATACTGGAGACTCAATTTAAAATTATTCCTAACTTTTAATAAAATTAAAATCTTCACAATTAAATTTGAGTTGTCATAAATTCCAGTATAGTCCCAATAACAAAGTCACATGAAATCTCAAACATGTACAAAGAAGAAAACAAGCAGGCTATGATAAGAGAGAAAATTTGAAAACCATATTCAAATATTGCAAGAGAAATTTAATTTAATGATTGTAGTTGGCAATCTGTTCGCATTTTGTTCAGGTTAGCTTCCCTATAATGCTGGACTGTGGCAATGTTGCCTTGTATTTTCTGTCCCACAATTTTGTCATTTATTGACCTTTTGGAAAACTCTATGATCATTTAGATCCCTATGGTTGATCTGTCACTTCTACCTTTCCTTCCATTTCAAACTTCAGTTCCATACCCACCCTTCACGCTATACCAGGCACCAAAGAGTTTCAAAACCCTCCCTAATTTTGATAAGACTGGAAAAGGCATGTGTTGCCTGAAGAAGCTCAGTCAAAATAGGAACTACCAGGATCTTTAAACAGATTCTTTTTTCCAAAGCATGCATGTATCAGGGTGGCAGGTTGACTCAGTCGGTTAAGTGTCGGCCTTCAGCTCAGGTCATGATCCCAGGGTCCTGGGATTGACCCCCCGTGGGGCTCCCTACTCTGCTTCTCTTCTGACCCCTCCACCCCCCACTCCTGCTTGTGCTCTCTCTTGTGCTCTCCCTCGCATGAGTGCTCTCTTTCTCAAATAAATAAATAAAATCTTGAAAAATGCATGTATCTCCTTTACTACCAAACAGTACCTTTCAGTTAGCAATTGACATAGGATTCAAAACATATCCACCCCCCCCCAAAGAATGTTCCTATGACATTTTCAATTTGTAAATTAAAAGGTGAGAGGAAATTTAAATTTCTAGAACCACATAGCCTTGTTTTTAATCTCCCAAATAAGCTTTTTCATATTGGTAAATTTCTCTTTATAATAAATACATTGCCTGCAACTCAGAAGGAAAAGTACTTTAAAGAAAGAGACGTGCATTTTGCTCAGGGCACTTCAGTTGATCTAAACAAAGGCTGGGCTCCAAGCAAATGTAACTTTGGAGATCAGATGATTGCAGCTGCTGGTAAATAAGTAGGTTTTGGGAATTCATACTTGGGGAGGCCTGCTATGGCTGCTCAGACCCCTTACATTATGTCAGTGGTTTATTGAGCAATCAAAACATTTAGAATTCTCATGGAAATTTGCCTGAAGCAGGCATGAACATACTGAGGTGTAAAGTAATGATTAGTTCATGAGTAGAGGTGTTGCTGGTTTTTTTTTTTTTTTTTTTTGGTCTGTTTTGGATTACCCTTAATGGGAGCAAAGAACACAAAGGATTTTCTGAACATGTATAGAGTTGTATTTCTCACGGAATATTTGAACTATCTGCTTACATCAGAATCGGGATTGGGCTAGGCAGTGTGATTGGAGCTCTGCGAAATGAACTGCTAAAAGTCCCTCGTTGTCAACTCATGACAAACTTCACACTTAGATTTACTTTCATATGTGACTTCTTTACAGAACGGTGCTGCACTCTGCCCCACCACTCACAGATATACATTCATCGGAAAATTAATAATGAACCCGAATATCTCCTGTGCCCCCAACCCACTCCTATCCTACAGCCCTGAAACCACTACATTAAGAATGCTCTTGTAGATTTACCTTTAATGCCCTGAGCTCATTTGAATATAAGTCCTCTCTGATCAGAGTCCAAATTCAAATCAATATTGTGGGGCCTGGAAAAAGATGAGACAGGCCCACTCCTACCAAACCTAAAGGAACTTGCTGTTTGGTGAAGAGGACAAGGGTAACGTTCATAGACCCTTCATCAGAACATGCACCTAAAGGAACTTGCTGTTTGGTGAAGAGGACAAGGGTAATGTTCATAGACCCTTCATCAGACCCATGCAAGGACAGATGGGTGTAAGGTCTTCTAACCTGGATAATAGGGGGACAGTTTTAGTTACAAATGTCTTCTGAAAGGAAAAATTATTAAGTCTTGAAGTATCTTTGAAAATCTATGTCCTAGGAGAAATTTTCACAGAACAGCAGAGGTATATTTGCTTCATAGGGTGTCAGTAAAGTCTTGTGGAAAGGTCATGCTAGCCAGGCAAAGGAAAGCTAAGGCCTGACCAGGCCAGATGCAGAAGCTCATAAAGAGAAGGTGATTCAGTGGCCATAGGTGATAAATATATTCATTTTGAATCTTTTGGTTTGCAAGTCATAGAAATCCATTCGAATTATTTCTGGCAAAGAGGGGACTTTATTGAAAAGCTGGCTTGCCTCGCCATAGAATGGCAAGAGGTTGCTCAACCTAAGAGGTGATCCAAACCAGGCACTTGACATCCTCCTGACTGTCTCTCTTCTGTTTGTAGATCAGCTTTTCTC
Organism: Neomonachus schauinslandi; assembly: GCF_002201575.2. Classification (NCBI taxonomy): domain Eukaryota; kingdom Metazoa; phylum Chordata; class Mammalia; order Carnivora; family Phocidae; genus Neomonachus; species Neomonachus schauinslandi. The sequence continues at coordinate 99,120,879 of NC_058404.1, forward strand.
AAAGGCTGGCAGTCTTCAAATCACATAAACCTGCCACTAGAGAGGGATTTCTTCTCTTCCCAGGGAAGGCAGAGATTGGCCTACCCTTGGATAAATCAACTTTGACAAGGAAGGTAGGGTACTATCAATGTGAGCAGTTATTAAAAATTCAAGGTTAAGTGCAGAAAATAGTAGCTTTGAAAATAAAACGGGTGAGATTCCCAGAAAAAGGGACTAATTTTGTGCAGCAAAGAAAGCTGGATGTAGGTACTGCACCCGAGAATGAGAAGAGAAACGATCAGTTGTGCTCAAGCTGAGGATCCTTGGCGAGAGGCATTGAGGACAAGGAAGCAAGAGCAGAAATTAGAATGCTGGAAGAGGGCCGAGGGTAATATTTCCAATGGAGAAGAATCAGGCAGTATCCTGTTCAAGTGACTGTAACAAAAGCTTCAAAAATTACCAGGCCAGGAGGTCAAGAGCAGCAAAGATTGCTCTTTAGAAATGCAGTTAAGGCCAGTGAGTGATTCTGGCTTTGAAATTGAGTGACTCTGGACTCCCCTGAACCCATTACTGGTCTTCAAAGGACCACAACCTCAGGGCTAGTGGGGCCCTCTGTCAGGTCCTAAAAGTACTCGAGACATCACTGCCCTCACTCATCTGCCTGTGTAAACCATCCCTGGCTGAAGGGGGTCAGAATTTCCGCATCAAATGAAACCTAGGTCACAATTTGTTTTCAACAACTTTAACTGATCGACCAATGCATGATTCTTTTTCTTTGCTCTTATGAACTGGTGAAGTCTGAAGACAAACTAAAAGACAAAGCAAAACAAAATTTCCTGAGAATAATTTCACAAATTTCTTCTCTTCTAATATTGAACCTTATTAACCCTGATTAAAACAAAGCAAAACAAAATAAAGTTTCTGTTTTTTGGTTAGAAAAGGTAGTGAATATATGAGGCTGATAAAAAATTTATCTCTAGGCAAGGGACTTGAGCAGACATTTCTCCAAAGATGATATACAAATTGCCAACAGGCATGTGAAAAGATGCTCAACATCACAACCATGAAGGAAATGCAAATCCAGACCATAATGAGGTATCACTTCACACCCATTAGGATGGCTCCTATTGAAAAAACAGAAACCAAGTGTTATCCAGGATGCAGAGAGATTGGAACCTCTGTGTCAGTGGGAATGTAAAATGCACAGTTACAACAGAAAACAGTATGGTGGTTCCTGAAATAATTAAAAATAGGATTACCATATGATCCAGCAACTCCACTTCTAGATGTGTGTGTGTGTGTGTGTATTCTGGATATATATCAAAGAATCAAAAGCAGAGTCTTGAAGAGATATCTGCACACCCATGTTCATAGCAGGCACTAGTCACAATAGCCAATAGGTGGAAACAACCCAGGTGTCCATCAGCGGATGAATGGATAAACAAAATGTAGTATATTGTAGTATATTATTTCATTTAGAATGGAAGGAAATTCTTACATATGCTACAATATGGATTAACCTCATGGACATCATGCTAAGTAAAATAAGCCCATCACAAAAAGATGATTACTGTGTGATTCCACTTATACAAGGTATCTAGAGGAGTCAGATTTATAAACAGAAAGCAGAATGGTGGTTGCAGGAAGCTTGGTGGGGAGCGGAGACTAGGCAAACTGGGAGTTGTTCAATGGGTACAGAGCTTTGATTTTGCAAGACGAACAAGTTCTGGAGATTGGGTGCACAACGATGTGAACATACTTAACACTACTGAGCTGTGTCTTAGAAATGGTTAAGATGGGAAATTTTATGTTATATGATTTTTACCATAATAAATATGCAAATTATGATCAGAATTTGTTGATGTGAAGATATTTGGAATATTTCTACTATGAGTCGATTTGACACAAGCAGATTTTTTTATTTCTTGTAATTTAAACCCCTTTATATTGCATGATGTTTTCTTCTTAAAATTGCATTTGGGCAATTGCTGCTAACTTTGTAATTATTGCATTGAGCTTTAAAAAATTATAATAAGGGGCGCCTGGGTGGCTCAGTCGTTAAGCATCTGCCTTCGGCTCAGGTCATGATCCCAGTGTCCTGGGATCGAGCCCCGCATCGGGGCTCCTTGCTTGGTGGGAAGCCTGCTTCTCCCTCTCCCCTCCCCCTGCTTGTGTTCCCTCTCTCACTCTGTCTCTCTCTGTCAAATAAATAAATAAAATCTAAAAAAAAAAAAAAATTATAAGAAGATTTTATAAACACTGCTGGTTTTAAAACTAAATTTTTCCTTCTAATTTGGCTTTTAAGAAATAAAGAATAATGTATTTTAAGCAGTGTTTAAATAAATCATAATTAATTATATTTTAGATACATTGACTAAGCTGGGCCTTATAATTAGAGAGCTAATTATGTTGAAAATGCAATTTCACTATCCCCCTGGGCTCGTGTGGTTATTTCTATGCTCTAATTTTGACATGCAGTGTTTATTTGCCACTAGGCAACACCTGATAAAAATATTTAAGTAATGCAAGGACAGTTATATACCTATGAAGACATGCAAAAATAGTTTTATGTGAGAAAGATGATTATCTGCTTAACATTTTGAATATTTTCTTTGATTTACATATGTCTCATTAATGATAAGTAGGCAACATAGCTCTCATCACAAGTCTAGACTGCTCAAAATACTGGTTTTTTGAAAAAGTGAGGTGATGGTCAAGCCTTCACATATAACCTCTGTACCAAGGCATGAAGAGATATCACCTAGGTGGCAATCATTTTGTAGCTGAGACATTAGAATTCTTAGCTTAATGCAACATAGAATCAAGAGGTGTCAATAGCAAATTCTCACAGAAAGGTGGAATTTAAAACTGGACCTGACACAGCGTAAGTAGGTCTTCCAGGAGGAGTTTTGTGCCTCTGATTTTCATTCTGTGACAACAGAAGTCCTTTAACTTTTTTGAATTCCAGTTCCTTCAAGCATTAAGTAGAACTAACAAACACCTGCTCTTTATGCTCTTCTTAGGACGTTAAAACAACAACAACAAAGCAAACAAAACCCTCCCGTGTATCTCCTTAGCAGAACATAAGTTGTTTTAGGAATATTTAAAATTCCTTTTTATTAGGACAGAGGCAATGACCTGCTGTGCAGGGGAGCACTTTCAGTGGAATGGCAAGAATTGTGTCTTTTACAGCACGCTACCAAGATGCTGGTTGTTAAAGAATTACAAGCAAAAATGTCTTCATAACCCATGTGTAAACTGAATTTTTGTACATTCGTTTCTGAAAATCAGAACCTCTCATAATTGTATTTATACATTTTTAACAAAAGTGAGCTTATACCAAGTAAAGCAATGTGGAGAAATAGGATAAATAAAAATGTGAGGAAAGTATATATACTAAAGAGATTAGACACAAAATTAAGATGAGTCAATTCTTTTTGTATTAGACATAGAACCATAGAGGCAAGCAATAATTAAATTTCTGTGGTAAACCTTTCATATATTGAAGCACGGTTGTAACTTCTGGTGCCAAAATGTCCCCTAGCATCTCTTTCTGAAATTATTAATTCCAAACAGACTGATAGTTTTGAATGTCATACTTCAGAAAAGCAGAAAAATTAGGTCAATAAAATAGCTTCTATATTTTCTAAATCCTTTGGAATTATAACAATTTGATCAAAAGACATAGATCCGAAATAAATCTATATATTGGATTACAAAAGTCAATGAGCCACTCATTGTTTAGACTTCTGGTTAAAAAAGCTTACTGGTAATTTTATTAATTTATTCATATTCATTGATTATTTCTGCTCTCTCAACACTGAGAAGGCTAGGAATTACCTATAGATGCAGTTACCATTAGAATATTTGCAAAGCTATGTTCATCTTTATTTATGTTTTCCTATTGAAAGTAATCCAGATCCAAACATGTTAGTGACAAAAACGTCACTTATGTGTATATTTATGAAGTTCTTACTGAAAACAAAATGTGGACAATACATTTCTTTTCTTTTGCCTCTCCTTTAAATCTTTTCTCATTCTCACTCAGTTCTATTTTCTCTATCTCTCAGGCATTTTGTTAGGTACATGGAAGAACAATGGAGTCAAAACTCTTTTCTGGTCACCCTGGGTCCATTCTGCTGTGAAGTTCTCAGCAATGATCACAGTGATGAGAAACAAACAGCAGGATGTAGTCAAGGACACAAGAATCTAGTCATGGAGCAAAACCCTACAGATAAATACTTTTGTGTTGGTTCTTTTACCTCCTGGCCAATGGCTTGTCACCAATTCCACATTCTCCATCCTCATCACTGTAATCCTCAGAACTGAGGGAGATCTGATGTCCCTTATGCTCAATTCGTGAAGCTTTATTTTTAAAAATGTCATCAAAGTAGATATATATTCAGATAAAATTTGGCTCTAATATTTTGTGAATTCGCAAAATGTAGAGTCTTCACATTGTGGCAGAACCAGAGTGATTTAAAGATTCGATGACTAATGCACCACAACTTATTGTAGCTGCCAAACGATATCTAGGTCATTTTTTAAGTCACCCTGTTGACTAGAAATATAAGAGGAAAGAGAGTTTTGAATAGTTTTGCTATAGGGCAAAAAGATTTAGCCTTTGAGGGACAAGTGATATACATCATGCTTAGAAAACATATATCATTTCATTGACATCCATGAAATATATATTTAATTTAACATATATTCATTGAGCACCTAGTATATCCATAACACCGTTACACATACTATACATACCATTTGCTAATTTGCAGTTTATACTTTAGTGTGATATACACACATGGGGATATTAAGTTAACATGATTGCAATGTAACTGTGTACTGATCCTCCCAAGAAAGTATATCAGTACATTCTAAATGAGTGGAATGACAATGACCCATGAGGGAAAGGAAAAGACCATCATGGGCTAGAGTGGTTTCTCTTTAGAAGTGCCAGAGCTTGGAAGGCATGTGGGCCATGGTGTCAACTCACCATCTCACCATGTTTTCTCTTGCTCTCTTTATTCCAGTTGAATGACCTTCTTTCCCCTCTTACCTGCGATTCTTTTTCCTCCCTGCTTCCCTGAGTTAGCTATTATTTCTCTTTCACACCGAGCTCAATCATCACTTCCTCAGGGAATGCTTTCCTTGCTTTCACTCACAGTGAGAAACTAATAAGGCAAATGATGGTTGTCTTTTGTTTCTGATATCTATTACTTCATAACAAACCACCTCAAGGTTGAGTGGTCTAAAACAACCAAGTGTCATTATCTCTCATGGTTATGTAGGTTTCCAGGGTAGGCATCTCTTGGAGTCTCTCATACCATCTGAAGTTTTGATGGATAGATATCCAAGATGGCTTCTTTGCCCACATGTCTGGAACTTCAGTCCTCCTTGGCCTCTTGGTCTCTCCTTATAATGTTTTATCTTTCAGGGCCTCTCCAGGTAGCTGAGACTAACACAGAGAAATAGTTTCACTTCTTGCAGCAACTGGCTTCTTAGAGGCAAGAAGCAGAAGCTGTCATGCCAGTTAAAGTCTGTCCCCAGAAGAGAAACAATGTCACTTCTGTGATATTCTATTAATCAGAGCAATCCCAGGATTTAAAGGGTGCAAAAATGCACTTTACCTCTCCCATGGATATGTAGAGAAATCACATTACAGGAGAGTGCATACAGCAGGAGTTCTTGTTACAGTCACCTCTGGAAAATATAATATGATACAAATATAAGTATAAAAATATTAGCCACATAAATTTTAGAGTGAGGAGTAACATATACAAGCATGCTGCTTAGAAAGGGGAATGATGAAAGATGGCAGGAAGCTCAGGTGAAAATGTGAAGGTGAAGTGGGTTTTGCCATCTGGTTATTACAGAACAGGAAGTCAGAACAGAGAGTCAGGGATGAATTAAAGGAATAAAAGTGTCTTTGAGAAATACCTAAAAATAGGAAGAGGAAACTAGTGATAAAAAACAGGGTTCTTGAGCAATAGCTTTTGGTGGCACTCACAGAAATAGTGAGGGAAGCAGTGTGTCATCAAAAGCCAAGATGAGGGGTGCCTGGGTGGCTCAGTCCGTTGGGTGTCCGACCCTTGATTTTGGTTCAGGTCATGATCTCAGGGTTCTGAGATGGAGCTCTGTGTCAGTCTCCATGCTTGGCGGGGAGTCTGTTTGAGATTCTCTCTCTCGCTTTGCCCCTCCTCCTGCTCAAACTCTCTCTCTCTTAAATAAATGAATAAATATTAAAAAAAAAAAAAAAAGCCAAGGAGAGAATCTATTTCTCTAGCTCCTAATGTGGTTAAGACAGAAGTACAGTCCTGGGCTAGAAGATGGACTGTAGGGATAGCATAGCAAGTACAAATATGTTTCTCATAAAGAGGTTTATGGACTAAAAGCATGCCAATCTAGGATTGAAAGGGAACAGTTAAAGGCTTTAATCATCTGTCTTGGTTTAAAATGTAATGTCATGGATATAGTTTGGATTTTTATAATAAGTCTTCATTTTAGCCCCATAGCACAGATATTTAAGAAATAAATTTTTGAAATGTGGTCATCCCTCCACCCACCCAAAAAATTACCCACTCCCTCTTCTCCTGGGTTGTATCTGTAGCATTTCAAGGAGCTTGCAGAGTGTCAAGTGATTAAGGATGGCATCTGTTCCTGGTAGCTGCCCTCTCCCTGTGCTGGCATTTTCCGAAGCAGCCTTGTCCTGGCTGGTCTGTGTGTGTTTGCCCATGCAGACTGCTTCTGTGACACCCTCGAATCTTGTCCAGAGGCTGCACGGGCCATGCTGGGACTCAGTTAATGCTTGGGACTCTCTTGGGTGTGCAGAAATCACGCTGTTTTTCTTGTTTATGCTGAGACCACAGAAACTCAATGAGGCTTCATATAATTCTTCACCCCTTCCTGATGACTAGAAAAAAAGGAAACCATCTACTCCTAGTGTAAGGTAATTGTATGAGGCTTACTGGAGATATCTGAATCCAGTCCTACTCTGAGGACGTTCCTTGTCTTCATCTCCACCAAATGAGACAAAGGTTCCTTCTACACTTGTTTCCCACAAAATATCTGGAGTCCTCTGTCCCTCAAGACTTCCTTCAGCAGAGCATGGATATCTCTACCTCAGACCCCACTGTATCTACTCACTCTTACATCTTTTCCTCACTCATTTCTTTCCCCAAACTTTTTGGAGTTATTTTTCATCTTGGGGTTGGGAAAGAAGAGAGAGAAGAGGACAGAAGCAGTGAAATTTCACTTGAATCATCTAGTACTTTTTTGCCTTGAATTCCCTTGTTGGCTAGATTTTACCCATAAAAATGTAGGCTTTTGATCCTCAGCAGTCTGTTCTTTGAGTCTATGAGTACATTTCTTCCAGCAGTGGATAGATGCAGTCACAGGGTAGCATAAAATATAGCAGATGCATGTTGATTAATACTTCAAGATATTATTCCACTATAACACTAAATTACCCAACTTATGGGTTATTCAAATTTTGCTTTGATATAATAAATAAGGCAGGGAAAATATTAGTTTGAATTGTATGAAATTGCTACTAGTCGAGAATTTTAATCAGAAAGGCAGAAAAACATTGCAACACAGAAGCATGGGGTCTAGTGTATTTTTTTCTCAGGGCCTGGCCCATGTATCATCTGCTTCAGAATTAAATGGAGTAGATGTAGTGGGAGGTAATAAAATTATTAAAGTGGTGTTAACTGTACCCTACTTCCAGCTTTCTAACCAGAAACTCTAGAGGTGAGGTCTGTGATTTTGCATTTATAACCAGCATGCCACATGACTGGTTATTTGGTACATGTATGAACCCCTCTTTGGGAGTTTTTATTTTTTGTATGGTGTTAGTGAATAATCAACCTGAGTTAGCAGCAGATAATAGATCTTTTTCAGAGGAAGCCATTGTTCTGTTTCCTTGGCTTCAGCCATCGTGAACTTACGTCACTTTGTCACATATGCTAACTAAACATTTAATCTATATTTTTATGTCATTGTTTAATGAGCAATTCATTTCACTTGCAGAGAAGAGAAAACTATTCTCACTTAGTTAGGCATATTTTACACCAAAGAAATACACAGCAGAGTCAAGGACAAAGAAACGCAAAACTATTTCCTTAACCATTGTTTGTTTAAATAAATGGGGATTGTGTCTACAGTTAGCAAAGAAAAAGAATTGGAAAATGTAAGTTGCGTTTATGTAAAATAAAACCAGGATTGAAATTTTTCCTCCTAAAGCTGAAATTACTTATATGACATAAAGTGAAAGATGTAACAATTGATAAAAGGATTTGAGTTCACATGAAATATGCCATCTGATAAATTAGACTTTTAAGAAATGGATTGTTAACCCAACTTTTTATATTAAGATTTTTAAACATAGAAAAATAGCTAATGGAAAATTTCAAACACTTAACTACTAGTTATAAGATGTAAGTTAGGGGTTATATTTACTTGAATTTAATTATGGGGAGAGGGAAAACCAACACATTACCTGGAACAGCAAACCAAGGTGCTACGTAAGTTGGTTACAAATCAGCAAACAAGAAAATACTGAGGAAATTGTAACTTACAATTAAAATGATGTTGGCAACAGAAAATTGTCATTTTTCATGGGTTGGTTATTTAACCACTACCTTTAATGCAGCATGTGGCTTCAAAAGAAAGAAGTTAACCAAGTTTATGTGTGTCTCTTTAAGAATTTTAGTTCAAGTGCAGTCAATCCTGATTAACTTTAACCCAACTAAGTGGAACCCTTAATTAGCGATATTTTTTTCCCTCAAAAAGCTGAAAAAAAGAGGTAACACACACACACAAATAAGCTTATTTCAAAGTTTTACTTTAAAAATTTCCACCAAAAACTTCCAGAGCATATTTTGTAGTCAATGTCTATTTAGAAAATTTTCCCAATCCACTATTTTCTTTATTATATAAAGATGCTATACACATACCCTAAATATTAATATAGACTCTCAAAAAAAGACTCTGTTTTATTTAATATACTTCCTAAGGCAAAAAAGTAATCTTCATTACAAAACAAAAAAAGATAATTTCAGGAATTCTCTTATTTGTAATTAATGAGAACACTAAATTAATCTAGAATAATCCATTTATTGAGCTTTTTGACTTAGTAAACTTAAACTTTAATAGCTGGGACAATTTATTGGTAACTGTCAGGTAGTCATCAAAGAGAACAATGAAAGATGATCCAGACAGTGGACACTTAAATTGTTTGTCAGCAACCTCACCCTGGGCATGCACGGGAGTGAGGTTTAGAGAGAAGGGGGCAAACAAATTATAGAGATAGGAAAAGGAAAACCCTTGGAGGATTTTTATTATTATTATTATTATTATTTTTTAAAGATTTACTTATTTATTTGAGAGAGAGAGAGAGCGCATGAGCAGTGATGGGGGGTGTAGAGGGAGAGAGAATCTCAAGCAGACTTCTGACTGAGCACGGAACCTAATGCGGAGCTCGGTCTCACAACCCTGAGATCATGACCTGAGCCGAAACCAAGACTTGGACATTCAACCAACTGAGCCACCTGGGCACCCCTTGGAGGAGTTATATTATTTAAAAAAAGAAGAAGAAAGCAGAGAAAAAAAGCAACCCTCTTTTTTTAATTATTTTAAAAGATTTTATTTATTTATTTGACAGAGAAAGAGAGAAAGAGTTCACAAGCAGGGGGAGAGACAGAGGAAGAGGGAGAAGCAGACTTCCCGCTGAGCGGGGAGCCCCATGTGGGGTTCGATCCCAGGACCCTGGGATCATGACCTGAGCCAAAGGCAGCCGCTTAACCGACTGAGCCACCCAGGCGCCCCAAAAGCAACCCTCTTGATGGTGATCTTCCCTTAGTTACATCACTTAAGTAAAATATTTGTAAATTGATGGGAATAATGCCCCAAAGAGGAAAAACAGATGATTCAGGAAAGAGCAGGGAGAGGAAAAGGCGCCATGTCTGTGAGTAAGCATAACGTAAAGACTTTTGTTTTAGATAGAATGATTTAACGTTAGAAAATGTAACTTCCTCAAAACAAAGACATATATTTAAGGAACTATTACTTGGAATCCTGATAATATATGTTTGTGTATGTGTTCGTAAAACTGGATAAAACAATCTTAAAATTTACCTGGAGAACAAATACCAAAGATTAGCCAAGAACATTTTGAGAAACAATAACATAGAAAAACATGTTTTCCTAGACTTAGAACATCCAAGAAAGCAAATATAAATGGACCAATATGGTATCTACATGGTAGTAGACAAATGGCTTAGTAAAATATAAAAAATCCAGTGTTAGGTCCAAAGATGCATGAGAATTTCATGTGGCAGTTAAATTCACTGGGAAGGAATTTGTTATTCTATAATAAGTGCTTGCAAAAGTAAATTTCCATCTGAATGAAAAGAATATTAGCCTTTACCTTACAATAAAGAGAAATGAACTTCAGAGGAATTAAAGTGGTAAGGGTAAAATTAACATTTTGTGAGGACATCTAGGAAACCATAAGTACAACCTAGAGATGAGGTTGAATTTAAGCAAGACTAAAAATCCACAGGCTATAAAATAAAAAATAGACAGATCTGATTACATAAAAAGAGCTTAGGATATAGTCAAGAAATGATATGATGGACCATGTATGCCAAGAGGAAGAAGGAAGGGTGGGTGTTGAGGGAGAGAGTAGAGGGATGAAAAAGCTGGAGGACTCAGTTCTCATGCAAGGCTCATGCTGGTCACGGATAAGCAAGTAAAAGTAGAGAAAGGTGTAGTCTGAGTGATTAGTTTGAGCCAGGGCTTTGGGGAGTGGAGTAATTAGAGACAATGATAAGATCTAGGTGGGATCAGATCATGTACCTCAAGAAGTTGGGAAGAGTGAAGAATGATGAATGAGAACACTTCAAAACTACCTTACCTCAATCTGTTCTTAAGATACATAGAAAGTGCTTACTTGGACTTGCACAAGCCTTCCCCGCCATCCGCAAATCCAGAGCTGATTAAGGGATGGACCAGCCTGGCAGCTCCCCAGACCTCAATCTATAAAAGTTGCTAAATCATTGTTGGAGTACTAATCGTTGCTGGAAATGTAAGAGTGTTAGGATTTCCTCTTCACCGTAGTTGTTCTCAGGGAGATTGACAGGGGAAAGAGGTCCTTCCAGCCTTCTTTCCTCCCAACAGTTATCATCCAGTACCAAGAGTCAATAAGCTATTTCCAGAAAGAGTTGAGTCCGTTTAACTGCAGGCCTTCATTTTGCTGACTGGAGTGTCTAAATTTGGAGCCAAGATTTCTCAGAAAAATAGAGGAAGAGTTGATTGTTCCTACAGAACTTCTACTACTTTAAATGTGGAAAATTATGAGTGTGTAGGATCAGTGAATAATTCCATGCCCACCCCCATCTGCCCAGACCCCTGCCAACCACGTTCCTGGATTTCATCTTCTCTAAGTCATTCTCTACGAAGAATATTTGCACTGAGTTCCTAGTGAAGACAAGAGAAAGCCTAATAATACCATGAGACACGGTTTATCAAGGCTCTAGAGAAGGTGAGAAATCTGGAAATACTTTGGGAGTTATTTCTGCCATCTCTTTAGGGCGGACAAAGGATGTAAATTTACCAAGTACAGATCTTCTTGGACTTACGTCCCAATAAACCCATAATAAGTTGAAAATATCATAAGTTAAAAATGTGTTTAACACATCTAACCCATGGAACATCATAGCTTAGCCTAGCCTATCTTTTTTTTTTTTTAAAGATTTTATTTATTTATTTGAGAGAGAGAGAATGAGAGAGAGATGTATTGAGAGGGGGGAGGGCCAGAGGGAGAAGCAGACTCCCCGCCGAGCAGGGAGCCCGATGCGGGACTCGATCCAGGGACTCCAGGATCATGACCTGAGCCGAAGGCAGTCGCTTAACCAACTGAGCCACCCAGGCGCCCATAGCCTAGCCTATCTTGAACATGCTGAGAACACTTAGATTAGTCCACAGTTGGGCAAAATCATCTAACACAATGCCTGTTTTATAATAAAGTGTTGACTATCTCATGTAATTTATAAAATACTGTATCAAAACTGAAAAACGGAATGGTCATATGGACACAAATGGTTGTGAGTGTAGAGGTTGTTTACCCTCATGATCACCACGGCTGCCCAGCATCATGACAGAGTATCCCACCACATACCATTAGCTCAAGAAAATATCAAACTTCTAAATTTGAAGTATGGTTTCTACTGAGTCCGTATCACTTTTGCACTATCATAAAGTTCAAAAGTCGTAAGTTAAACCATTGTAAACCGGGGACTGTCTGTAATGCTTTATCAACAATCTTCAGAGGCAGCCAACTGAACAAGTGCAGGCTGGCGGCAATAGAAACAGGGGTGGGGTTCTGGCAGCAATGGACAGACTGAGGTAGGAGAGAAGCTTCTTTGGTTTTAATCCTCTGTATTCATTTCCTAAGGTGGGAGAGACAGCATCACCTATTAGACTAATGTGAAACACTGTCCTAATTTATTTCCAAGTTTGGGTCTTTCTGACTTAGATTTTTTTTGCTTTTTCTATGTTTGACATTTTTATCTTCCGGATTTTTTTTTTTTTAATATCAGCCCATCTGTATACGGTTCTTCTCTAATCATCTTATCACATCCTTGTTTAAGCAACAAAATCTACAGCATTATGTTTAGTTGTGTCATGAAAATATATCTATGTTTTCTTTTGAAGCATCTGTGATTATTATGGAGAGATCTGGACGTGGAGTACAAAGGCCAGATTTGAAGCTCAATTCCTATGCTTAACATCTGTATGGATGTGGGACATTTTCCTGATTTGTTTTAGACCCCATTTATCACTTAATGAAGGAGTGAACCATTTGAAAATGCCCATGATATAGAAATGCTCCCTAAGCTATTTTTTAAAATTTTCCACTTTAGACAATGAATTTAGAGAACACTTACTTGCTTTACCCATTTTATGTGATATTAACCACATTGTGTGCAGTAATGACTAGGAGTCTCTGATCCACTAATAGAGTTTGAGAAGACATGACCACATGGGGACAGTTCTCATCAGATACTTTAGGGAGAAGGCAAAATACTTCTTTTGGTGTCTATGTGAGGTATATGATTTTGTTACTCTTATAGGACATATCCAGTTTCCTGGGAAATAAAGTAGTGGCCCTTATTTTTCCAATATGCTTTTTTAATTCATATAACCATGTCAAATGGCATAGTCCTTCAACATCCTCTTGATAGTGGAGAGTAATTCTATATTGAGGTGAACACAATCTCAGGTATAGAAAGGAATGGGGGAATTAGTGAAATCTTGTGTACCTATATTTATTCATTTTCCCTGAATAAAATTATTAAACTAGACAAAGTGTGTGTGTGTGTGCATACGCACGTGTTTTGGGATGTCGATAAAGGAAAGAGAAGAGAAAAAGAAATCATAAGAGTTATTCCTTCTCTTATGAGATCATGCCTAAGAAAAGCACAGAGAAACAAGAACCATTCAGTGTGATGTATCCAAAATGACAAAATAACATCATCCAGACTGCCCATTTGTGGTGCAGCAGTGAACATTTTATGAGTGATCTAGTTCTTGTGGAATAAGTCAGCACAGTCACCTAGAGAAAACAGATATTGAATGAAGCTTTAAAAAGGGGGATGATGTGGGTTGAGAGAGACAGAGAGAAAAGGCTTTCCACATAGGAGCCTTGGAAGACGACTGAGTGTGTGATAACTGGAGCAGATCTGTTTGCAGGAAAAGGGAAGTGATGGGGGGGTGGGGGTGGGGAGTGATGTGATTGGAGAGTTAGAGAAGCTACAGTCTGTGGAGGACCTTTCAAGGTTTTTCTTGACCAAGGGGAGGCAATAAACCTGTGCTTTGTGAAGCTCCTGCCGAGCTCTTCTCAGAGATCACCATCTGGGCACAGCCTTAGGGTAACTATACTGAGTGACGCGCCCCACTTGCCCAATGCAAGTGCTAACAAAGGCTGTTTTGCGTGTCAGACCACGCAAGGTAGCATAAGTAGTGTCAGTATTTTTTTTTTTCAAAAGGGAGAAACAATTCTGAGAAGCCTGTCACAATCTCCTAATCCAATGGAGTCCCTAAGATATTTTTATTTATTTATTATTTTTTAATTTAAATTTTTTATTATGTTATGTTAATCACCATACATTACATCATTAGTTTCTGATGTAGTGTTCCATGATTCATTGTTTGCATATAACACCCAGTGTTCCATGCAGAACATGCCCTCTTTAATACCCATCACCAGGCTAACCCATTCTCCCACTCCCTTCCCCTCTAGAACCCTCAGTTTGTTTCTCACAGCCCATAGTCTCTCATGGTTCATCTCCCCCTCCGATTTCCCCCCCTTCATTCTTCCCCTTCTGCTATCTTCTTCTTCTTCTTCTTCTTCTTCTTTTTTTTTTTTTTAACATATAATGTATTATTTGCTTCAGAGGTACAGATCTGTGATTCAACAGTCTTGCACAATTCACAGAGCTCACCATAGCACATACCCTCCCCACTGTCTATCACCCAGCCACCCCATCCCTCCCACCCCCCACCACTCCAGCAATCCTCATTTTGTTTCCTGAGATTAAGAATTCCTCATATCGGGTGCCTGGGTGGCTCAGTCATTAAGCGTCTGCCTTCGGCTCAGGTCATGATCCTAGGGTCCTGGGATCGAGTCCCACATCGGGCTCCCCGCTCTGCGGGAAGCCTGCTTCTCCCTCTCCCACTCCCCCTGCTTGTGTTCCTGCTCTTGCTATGTCTCTCTCTGTCAAATAAATAAATAAAATCTTAAAAAAAAAAAAGAATTCCTCATATCAGTGAGGTCATATGATACATGTCTTTCTCTGATTGACTTATTTCATTCAGCATAATACCCTCCAGTTCCATCGACATTGTTGCAAATGGCAAGATTTCATTCTTTTTGATGGCTGCATAATATTCCTTTGTATATATATACCACATCTTTATCACATGAAAAAGTGCTCAGCATCGCTTGGCATCAGGGAAATCCAAATCAAAACCCCAATGAAATATCACCTCACACCAGTCAGAATGGCTAAAATTAACAAGTCAGGAAATGACAGATGTTGGCAGGGATATGGAGAAAGGGGAACCCTCCTACACTGTTGGTAGGAATGCAAGGTGGTGCAGCCACTCTGGAAAACAATATGGAGGTTCTTCAAAAAGTCGAAAATAGAGCTACCATATGATCCAGCAATTGCACTACTGGGTATTTACCCCAAAGATACAAATGTAGGGATCTGAAGGGGTACGTGCACCTCTATGTTTATAGCAGCAATGTCCACAATAGCCAAACTATGGAAAGTCCTTAAGATATTTTTAAAGAAGAGAGTGCAACTTTGTGTCTTTGTCTATCTTTTACATATAAAGAATATTTTCTTTCCTTGGCAATTAAGTTTGCTATTAGAAAAACATATCCATAACCTCTATGTCATGGGAAAATTTGGAATAATCTGTACTGACGCTTATGAAAAAGTTTCCTTCCTCTCAGACCACCTGCCTTCCCTCAGCATTTCTCTTCAGGTGAGGAGCTGTCTCTGGAATCTATTGTTCTAGAGCCAAAGCATATGGTATGTGCCGAGCTGTCTGCCAATACTACTAACCTCCTCTTGTTCTGTTCCTTTTTTCCTCTTTTCTTTTCTTTTATTCCCTAGGCAATTTATTCTTTATTTTCATTTTAGCCCCTCCCTTTTGGCCTCTTCTTCTCCCCCTCTCCCTTTTCCCGTCCTTTCCTTTCCTCTTTCCTTCCTTTTACATTTTGAATTATCGTGTTTTCCATGTGTGCACCATTCCAGGCATGGCTCTGGTGGGAAAGAGAAGACTGACTCTGGGTTTGTAAAGTCTTGGTCCACTTGGATGAAACCTTTTTTGGATACCAGATTTAATGTATAGTTCTACTTTATTGACCATCTTCTATATTAGTCAGGGATCTTCAGAGAAAAGGAACCAATAAGAATTATGTGTATCTCATCAATCTATCTATCTATCTATCTATCTATCTATCTATCTATCTATCTATCATCTATCTATCTATCATCTATCTATCATCTATCTGTCTATCTATCTATCTATCTATCTATAGATTTACGATGAGCAATTGGCCCATGTATTTATGGAGGTAGGGAAGTCCCATAGTCTGATGTCTGTCAGCTGAAGATCCAGGGAAATGGTGGGTATAGTTCCAGTCCAGGTATGAAGGCCTGAGAACAGGGGAGCTGATGGTGTAAGTCTCAGTCCCAGGGTAGAAGAAGACCAAGACTGATGACCCAGCTCAAGCAGGAAGGTAGAGAGACAAATTCCCTCTCTTCTGATTTTCATTCTACTTAGGCCCTCAATAAATTAGATGAGTCCCATCCACATAAGGGAGGGCAATCTGCTTTATATAGTCTACCAACTCAAATGTTAATCTCATCTGGACATACCTTCAAAGGCACACCAGAAATAGTTAAATATAGCTTAGTCAAATATCCAGACACCCTGTGGCCCAATCAGGTCAACCCATAAAATTAATCATCACACCTTCATAGTTCTGGACCAGTCCCACCTGAATCCTATAGCCTGACTTGGCTCTTGAAATTTTAGCTCAACATATTATAGATCACCAATTTTCTTAGGTCCAGAATTTAATGGACACTGAAAGTACTGTCTGAGCCATGCACAATTCATGGGACCATCATTTCTTGTTTTCTAGATATAATCCAAATATTCATGAATTCTAAAGATTTACTGATTTTGAGCAACCAGTTTATAGTCAATTGACTCATATTAAACATGTGATTATGTAAACACTCAGATTTCTTTTGCCAGTGTAAGTCACTATGATGTATTACACGTAACTTTTATTTTTTTTAAGATTTTATTTTTAATTAATCTCTACACTCAACATGGGGTTCGAACTTATAACCCCAAGATCAGGTGTTACATGCTCCACCGACTGAACCAGCCAGGTGCCCTGCACATAACTTTTTAAAAACAATAATTCATGTAACTATGGAGCCAGGGAATACTAGAGAATATTTAATTGACCTTATATAACGTCATCATCCCATTTTTTAGAACTGAAAATCTAAGTGAACTAAAATCATACTTTGTTATTAATGGAGCCAGGGTTGAACTCAGGTTTCCTAACTTAATATGCTTTATAGACTATGGAACAATTGAATCTTCTTTCTTTCTTTCTTCTTTCAAAGATTTTATTTGAGAGGGAGAGAAAGAGACAGAGAGAGCATGTGCACACAAGTGGGGGGAGGGGCAGAGGAAGAGGGAGAAGCAGATTCTCCACTGAGTAGGAAGCTGGACTCAATCCCAGGACCCTGAGATTATGACCTGAGCCGAAGTCAGATGCTTAACCAGCTGAGTCACCCAGGCAACCCTTTTGCTTCTACTTTCTTTCTCAGTCTCTGCTTTCAGGGAGAGCTATTACCTTCCATAAGAAGCATCTTAGAGTAGTGTTTACAAGGATGTTCTGTGGGGTCTAATCAAATAGGATTCTGCCCTCAACTTTGCCACTTACTGGTTGTATGAGGTTGGGTAGTCCAGTTAACCTAGATGAGATTCAGTTTCCCCACATGTAATGCAACATAATAAGTCTAATAAGAGATCAACTGAAGTAAAGTATAGCACCCAGCATAGAGGGAGCAATAAAAACATTAGCTGTTATTACATGCATCATCTCCAAGTTTAGTGAAAATTTCAACTACAAACTCATCTAAATTTTGTTGAATAAGATAAAGCAAAGGGCCTATCATTTTAGTTTTCAGTAGAACATTCCTTCCTTCATAGCATAGAAGGATTAATCGACACTTTTTGGATACTTTTTATTTTTTTATTTTTTATTTTTATTTTTTGTAGTTTTATGGCTTTATTAACACAAGTATGACTTGCACAAAAGCTGTCTATTCATTTTCTTCACTGCGCAGCCTGGCATTGGGATTGGTGACTCTGATGGCCAACTGGGCTGCTCTTTCCACGATGGCTTTGCGGTTTTTCATAATGATACCATTAGCTACTTTATCAATTCATATTTTAGCTTATTTTTATTTAAAATACATATAGTAGTTGGCACTAAGACATAATTATCTGAACATTAATAGGATTTAGTTCCAGGGGCATCTGGATGGCTCAGTCAGTTAAGCATCTGCCTTCAGCTCAGCTCATGACCCCAGGGTCTTGAGATCCAGGTGGTGTCCTGTCATCTGTCTACCTGCTCAGCAGGGAGTCTGCTTCTCCCTCTGCCCCTCCCCTGCCTCCCTCCATGCCCGCTTGTGCTCTTTCTGTCTCTCAAATAAATAAAATAAAAAAAAAGAATCTAGTCCTGTATATGACACAACAAAAAATCCAGAATTCATTACTATTCTTAAAAAGTTAAATTGTATTCTAAAGCATAAACTATAGAAAAAAATATGGATAATAATTTCAACAGATATTTATTCCATTTATTCCATATTTCCATTCCATATTTATTCATTTTCCATTTTATTTACATTTAGTCCATTTTTTTCATTTTTATTTCAGTAAGTATTTTAGGATTTTCTATTTAAATTTTTGTATATACACAAAACATATAGTAAAAACCATTATACACCTACAACTAGAAAATTTCCATAACTGTGTTCTTTGTCAATAGTCACATATGGAGGAAGTACTTACAATTACAATTTTTCTAGTCCTTATGTATAAAACAGTATAGTATACTTTGATTTTTTTAAAAGTATTTTTTGAGGTATGACTGACATACAAAAAGCTATACATATTTAATGGATACAACTTGATGAGTCTGGAGATTTCTATTTCTCAGCTGTCTTTTGAAGCACTCAGCTAATGCTCCCAAGACAAATGGTGAAGCAAGCCTAGGATGTTTTACATCTCTTCATTGAAGATGTTGGTAAGTAGGATCAGACCATGTCCTTTCAAGAACTTTGAAAGAACTCTAGGTTGTACATTATTTTTTTAATTTAATTTTTCAGTTTTTAAGCACCAGCGCATATCAGACACTATTCTAGATACAACAGTGAACCAAACAAAGTCCCACCCCTTGTGGAGCTTACATTCTCGTGGAAGGACAGCCATAAACAAATCAATCCATAAAGCAGTATGTAGCACGCCATCAGATGATATCTGCTCTAGAGAAAAGTGAAGAAAGCTGAGGGGAGTACCGTGTCTTGGGTAGGGGCTGATATTTTTACTTAGGATGGTTAAGGAAAGACATCTCATGTAAGGTGTCAGTTGAGTAGACAACTGAAAGAAGTAATGGTTGGAGACACATGAATAAGTGGAAGAAAGACACTAGTCAGAAGGGAGGACATGCCCAAAGCACTGAGGTCGAAATATGCTTGGTGTTTGACAGACAACAAGAAGCCTGTCTTGGTTGTGGCACAAAGATTCAGAGGAAAAGCAGGAAGGGACAGAGTCAAAGAGTTCATGTGACAGGATGGACGGGAGGGGTAGCGGCAGGGCATGGGGCCCAAGAGAGGGCTTGACCATTTATTCTTATTCAGATACTTTTGGGCCAAGAAGGGATCTGATTTATATTGTAGAAGGTTAACTCTCATTACTGTGTTAAACAATAGACCGAGGCACTGAGTTCAGTTAGAGGCTTCATTAACAATGTGGGTGAGAGAAGACGGTGGCTCTTGGTAGAGACTTTTGAGAAGTGGCTGGATTCTGATGTATGGATTCTGGATGTGATGTGGAGCAATGGACCCACTTATAACAGATTCTATCAGAGAAAGAGCAAAGTTCCTAGGTGTCAGGCAATCATATGAACATTTCTGCTGGGAAACTTCTACAATTATTTATTTACTGAATGTTAATTCAACATTATGCAATTTGATAAAATATATAATAAAGTGTAAAATCACTGGTTATTTAAGCAGACATGTAACTAGCAATAAACAGAACACGAGGACGATGTGGTGCAAACACATGGTCACCCGTTTATACAAACTATTGTTCCTTGGGGATACACGTTCACACTCCAGAGAGTCGGTGACATGAAGGTTACTCAGATAAACTCAATACAACTTCTGTATGAAAAAAATCACTTCCATTCCAACAACTGGGCCTGTTTTAGAAGGGATAAACATGTAGACAAAGTCACGTAATGAACATGTACTTCTGAATAATAAATGGCTATTGCAATGGGGGCAGGATAGTTTGCCACGGATGTGCCACAGACCTAGAGTTAACAAAAAGCTTATGTGGTTGATACTGCTGGTTGTCACCTAACATTTGTTCTCCCCATCCTAGGTTTTAGAACCGATTTTCAGCTGAGCACGTGACTCTCTAGAATTAATAATATACTTTCCACGCTCATCTACAATTAAACATCAACAGGTGACTTCATTTTTTTTTTCTTTTTATATGGAACATAACCAGAATTTGTGGGCAACTTCTCTTAAATGAAAGAGGCATGTCTTTCTTTGTCTCTTTTTCTTTTCTGCTGGCTGAAACTAAATGTGATTGCTGGGGCTTGAGCAGCTATTATGGACCATAAAAAAGAAGTTTTTTGAAAACAAGAAGTGACAAGATGTAAAGTGCTTTCTGTCCTGGTAATGGCGGGCCCGGAAGGCTTGCATTCCAAAACAAATATCTATCTTGTTTAAGCTGCTGCTATTGTGAGCTTTCTTTCTTTTTCTTTTTCTCTCTTTCTTTCTTTTTTTTTAAGATTTTATTTATTTATTTGACAGAGAGAGACAGCGAGAGAAGGAACATAAGCAGGGGGAGTAGGAGAGGGAGAAGCAGGCTCCCCACTGAGCAGGGAGCTAGATGTGGGGCCTGATCCCAGGACCCTATCCCAGGACCCGATCCTAGGACCCGATCCCAGGACCCGATCCCAGGACCTGATCCCAGGACCCGATCCGAAGGCAGACACTTAACTACTGAGCCACCCAGGCGCCCCCTATTGTGAGCTTTCTGTCTCTTCAAGCTGACTCTGCTCTTACTTGATCCAGGTAGAAATAAATAGACCATCTTGACAGAGAACTAAAATTTTGATTAATCTTCAGACTGTTCTTTTAATATTTTACATTGACCTTGACTTATTCAGTGAAATATTAAAATATTCAAATTTATGTCAATATATTATATAAAATAAAAATTTCACCTCAATGTAGATCAATTATAGAATCTTTAGTGTAAGTTAAAAAAGAATCATAATATAAAGTATAGTAATGAAACTGGATGCTGATTCATCATTCATGAGCACAGAAAATTTTCTAAGTGGTCATGGTTGGCTGTTTTCAATATAACTTCCTAGTGACTAAAGGGTTCTGGGCTCTACGTGGTGAATTCCAGTTTAGTAATTATTATGTTCTTAAGTGAATGTGTATCCAAAGAGTAAATATGCTTTCTTAGATCTATAACTGGCACACTGGTAGAGTCAATGATGTTTATTTTTGCTGTTTCTAAGGAAATTCCATCTAATTCTCTCTTTTTAATTATCTCTGAACTTTTGAGTCCAAAGATTAAAGGTCATTAAAAATCCTAGATTTTATTGAGCTCACTCATAATAGTTTCCTTAAGATATAAAGATGTAAATTTAACAATATTTTAAGTGAAAATATTGCAATATTTGAAAAGAATTTAATTAAATTTGGGGGAAAAAAGGAAAACATCTTTTTCTAGCCACACTTGGACTATTTCTAAATAAACCTGGAAGGATTAACTATTGAATAATGTAAATCCTAGAGTTTCCATCTGTATTTCTAGATGAAGGGGTTGACATATTTTAATAACCAACAAGTTTTGCATGCTTATTCTTAGTAACTGCTTGAAGTTATTCTCACAATGCCATTTACAACCCCATAATTAAAAATCTAGATGAAGAGAAAAACTTCACTATATATATACGCATTTCTTTCTCTATGGCTTGAGTAGCAATTTTTCCATTAAGTGATGTAAAAGATTTGAGCCATTGGGCATAAAAGCTACATTACTATTAAATTACTATACATATGATAACTGATAACTGTAATTATAAAGTAAATGCCAGGTAATAAGAATGTAAAAATAGGCCACTTTCTACTTTTAAATGAGAATTTGAGTTATGCTATAATCTTTTTTGTATCGACTATCTAAAACTGTATTAGCCTCATATTCTGAGAAAACTCATTACTCTGTCTGGTGAGCATCCCACAATCATAAACTTAAACAAAGGCACCAAATTACAGCTTATAGTACAGTAAGAAAACATCACAATAACTTTATGTTTATAACAAAATTATCAACAATTTTGCAACAAAATTCACAGCATTAAATAGGAAATGATTTCCATTTGAAGGATTTGATTTATATTATGCCACAGAATCATATGAGTTATTACAGTAAAGTTGAAATTACTAAAGAATATAGATGGACAGTAAATGTAGGCTGTACCAACATAAGAAGGAGCCTTGAGAACTCTTTTGAGGAAAATTAGAATATAAAAATTCATCAATATATGTGCGTGTGTATGTATAGCTGCATGTATAAAACAAACCTATTACAATATATAAATTAAACCCTCTATTTAAAATTAGGATTCCATAGCAGTATATAGATGAAAAAATTTTGGAGGGAGGAGGAGAAAAGTACCCTTTCTCTCTAGGTCCATAAAATTTAAAGGGAAATTGGCAATGTAATGTTAAGACATTATTACTCATGATCAATTGGAAATCTGATGGCAGGAAGCACACATTAGTGCTTCTCTGACTCTTTATGATTATAAATGTCCCTATAAGGGTTTTTAGTTTTAATGGCTTAGATCACATGGTGGCTGAGAACACAGACTTGTCACAAAGATCTGGACAAATTTCTCCCTTTGATATTTACTAATTATATGATCTTGGGGATGTAACTTAACCTTGTGAAACTTCCGTTCTCATGTTATAACGTTGGTGCAACCACATTCTCTACTTCAGAAGGTTGTATTTAGCATTCATTGAGATAATTAATCTGTTAATCATGGTGGATGGCACTTAAGGTTAATAAATTTTAGCCATTATTATTACTGTCCCTAGAGAAGATCTGCAAGAAGTTTTTGCTTCTATGGGGCACCTGGGTGGCTCACTGGTTAAGCATCTGACTCTTGGTTTCAGTCCAGGTCATGATCTCTGGGTCGTGAGATCGAGCCCTGAGCTGGGCTCTGTACCAGTGCAGAGCCTGCTTGAGATCTTTCTCTCCCTCTCCCTCTGCCCCTCCCACTTGTGTGCTCTCTCTCTCTCAAATAAATAAGTAAATCTTAAAAAAAAATAATATTTTGCTTCTAGTATGCAACTAATTTAGCTTAACATTCACCAGCAATTTGAAAACAGCTTTTGTTGGATCATATGAAATGGTCATATCAAATATATACACGAGAATTGCAAGACACTGATTTTGAAAAGGTGAAATTGTAAAAAAAAAAAAAAAAGTCTTAAATGCTAAGAGATATGGCAGTTAGCATTTGCATTTGTGGATGCTTTAGGTGCCCCTCCACTTCCAGGATTTCCTATGGTCCCAGTTTTCAGAACCACATTGTCAATATACATAAAAATATAATATGTAATAAAGGGTGATAAAACAAACAATATCGATAGATATTAAGTTTGATACTGAAACTTTAAAACAACAAAAATACTGAATAAAAGAAAGCAGGCTGTAGAATTTCTTTTTTGGAGTGATGAATTGTTATTTGTATGCACAGGTAAAATTATTAGTGCTTTTAAGATTTTTTTCTGCTTTATTCAGATATAATTGACATATAACATTGTATTAGTGTTAGGCATGCAATATAATAATTTGATATATGTATATATTATGAAAAGAGCACCACGCTAAGTTTTTTCAACACAAATCACTTCACATAGTTACAGAATTTTTTTTCTTGTGGTGAGACTTTTGAGATCTACTCTCTTAGCCACTTTCAAATTGCTCAATATAGTTTTGTTAACTATAGTCACCATGTTGTGCCTTACATCCCAGGACTTTTTTATCTTATAACTGGAAGTTTTTACCATTTGGCCACCTTCACCCATCCCCCCATTCCCCACCTGTGCAGAGAGTTGTTTAAATGAAGAAAACACCTGAAAGTTTTAGTTGTCCCCAAGAACAAAAAGAGCCAAGATTGTGATTTAGCTGCTAAAGCAGCCAACTCAATCAAGTCATATTGAGAAACAAGAGAGATGGACAGTGGACTCTGAAATCAAGGACTCTAACCCACTCCTCCTTTCCACACTTTCTTCTCTTGGATTCTGTGATTCCTCTTTCTCTGGGCTTTCCTTCTTTCCTCCTTGGTTGCCTCTGCCCAGTCTCCTCTGCTGGCTTCTCCTCTTCTGCCTGACTCGTGATGTTGCATTGTCCTGGGGCTCTATCCTTGGGCCTCTTTTCTTCTCCACGTATATTTCTTTCTTGGTGATCTCATATAGTTCCATGGCTTTTAATATCACGTCTGTGCTGATGACTCCAAAATACACATCTCTGGCTCAGATGACGTTTTCTATTCCAGACTCATGTGTAACTGCTTATTCGACATGTCCAGATGTCAACTTTACATATCCAGAGAGATGCAAGGAGGATTTGATCTTCTCTGTCAAATCTGCTCTATTTGAAGTTTTCACCATCTCATTTCATGGCCACTCTGTTCTTCCTATTGCTGTGGTCAAAACCTCTCAGTTCATGCTTGATCTCTTGATTTCTCTTAAAATCTATGTGCAGGGAATTCTGTTGGCTCAGCCTTTTAGAAACACCAGAATCTGACCACTTCATGGTTACCATCCTGTCCAAGCCACCATCAACTCTCACTGGATTACTAAAATGGGTCTTATCCACTATAATCTATTCTTATTATAGGCCAAATGCCCTTTTAAAGCCAAAGTCAAATCGTATCACTCCTCTGCTCATTTAGAGGAAAAGCCACAACCCCTACAATGACCTAAAAAGTTCTACATCCTCTGGCCCCAGTCACCCTCTGACCTTTCCTCCCTGCTTTTCCCATTGCCTAGTCCATTCCAGCTACACTGTTTCTGTTATTCCCCAACATACAAGCATGCTCCATAGGAGGTATGTCTAGCTTTTCCATTTTTCTGGAATGCTCTACTTTCCACATTTCTTCTTGGATATTTCTCTCATGTCTTTCAAGTTCTACTTTTTCAATACTGCCTCCATTGGCCACTAAATGTAATGCAGCAGCTAATCTCATCCTTTATACTTCCGATACCCTTCTGCTCTAATTGCTTTTTCCATAAAAGGTAATTTCTAAAATATTATAAAGTTATTTATTCATTATATATATTGATTCAGTCTTCCTTCAGTAGAATATAAGCTCCACACGGGCAGAAATCCTTAACTATCTTGTTCAGCGATACATTCCATGTGCTGAGGACAGTCCCTTGCTACAAGTAAGTGCTTAGAAAATACTTGTTGGATGAATGAAGAGATTACTAGCACCCCACCATAGAGAGGTGTTAGTTTCAAGACAATAATTGATCATCAGTGTAAAATGTTACTAAACAATAAATTATGAAAAACACTTTGGTTTTCATTCTTAAGATGTCACTTATGACCTTGATCAGGGTCGTTTCAATGGAATGGTGGAGGCAAAAGACTGAGGTCAGATGATCAAATTAGAGACAAAGTATAAACAGTTGCTAAAACAGGAGAGACATGATTGCAACTATATATGTGGTGGGAGGAAATCTCATGTGGAGGAAGGGATTGATTTCCTACAATGAGGAGATACACTTGGTTTAGTCAGGTCTCTGAGGTGGAAACTGGGAGGGATCCAAATAACCATCAGTGGGTGACATTATCCCTCTTCCTCTGAGACTGGGGCACCAGGTTGAGAATGGTGAGGATAAAAATCACTGTTTTTAGATGAAAGTACAGGAATTTTGTGCTTTAGCATTAATTTTTTCAATGAATGACAAACCCTGATTTTCTCTTACAATAATAAGGAGAACTTCAGTAAGGAACATGAGTAAAGACTTGAAATTTTTGATTAACTTTGATAGACAACAGGAGCTCTGCCAAGGACATGTAGAAGATTCTGAGACAGTGCTGAGAAGCCCAGCTGAGACTGAAATCACAACTCAATATTGGCTTCATCCTTTCCATTTTCAGCAAGCTGGGTGTAAAAATAAAGATGTTGGGATAGGTGGTGTGAAATATGAAAGTAAAAATATTTGGAATTGAGACATTCCTTCTACCACCCCCCACCATTTTAAAAATCATTATGCATTTGTTAAAGGAAAAAAAGCAATTTCCTTTCCTAGCTCAAGTCACTTGCTTAGAAATAGCTCAACCAGCCAAACAGTATATATTCTATCTACTGGCTACAAAATCTGTCTGTACTGTCTAGCTACAAACCCCAAAAAACTTCAAGTGCTTCAATGAGACATCACCCCTCTTCCTTTAAAAATTTTAAACAAAATTTGAGTTGCATCTATGTGTGAAAATTCAGCTAAATCACATGTAATGTAATGAAATCTAGAAGTGTGTGTTTTGTCCCTATAAAAACTGTCTCATTAACTTAGTTCAGAGTTTGCACAATCTTTTTTCTATGATCAAGAAGCTCTCCCATAGTTTTAGACTAATAAACTGTCTCGAGGCTGATATATGCTATATGTTGCTCAATTTCAAGAGTTCTGTAAGATGTTAGGATTGATTGAAGGCAAAGGTTGTGCAGGAAATGTCAAGAAAGACAAAGGGGAAATGAAATTTAATGTGTTTGCAAACTTAATGCAGCATGAGGACAAGGTTAGAAGTCATAGATAGGACTTCAGACAGTGAAAAGAAGGGTCGGAGAAATCGGTGAAATGTATGAGATCAAAGAATATCTATGCTGGTGTAACTAGGATTTTCAATAATGGGATGGGTTACTTATGATGTAATGCATTTCTGGACACTGAATTAAAAGTGATGAAGCTCAGGCTGTCTTCTATAGGAACTTGTCAGAGATGTTTTAGGAATGAGGCTGGATGCAAAGATCTGATTTCTGATGCCCCTTCTCAAAGCAAGATTCCATGATTCTCTACCACTCCACAGTTCCTCATCCTCTGGAATACCATTTATCAGCCTCTTATATTTCAAATTAGAATATACTTGCACTTGTCACCTAACACACACACACACACACACACACACACACACACACACACACATGCTCAGCCAGCGTACTGACGTCCCTGAGGTACCAAATTCTCCCTTCAAACCCATGGAGCACCAGTCTTCTTGTTATATAAAATAAAAAAGGACCATATCATCTAAGAACTGGCAGTAAGATAACTGTGTCATTTTAAGTCGAACGTGTCCTAACAAATGAGAAATCTCTCTGGCCAGGCACTTAGCGAGATAAACGGATAGAAAAATGAACAAAACATATATGATCTGTACCCTCATGGTGTGTTCACAGAAATGAGGGGAGATTAAAAAAAAATCAAAATAGGACTTAACAGCATGCCAAGTGTAATTAAGGAAATGATTGTGTGCTGTGAACTGACCAACAAGGAGATTGAATTTAGCACTGTATTATTATTATTTTTTAAGATTTATTTATTTATTTTAAGAGAGAGAGAGAGAGCACAGTGGAGAGGGGCAGAGGAAGAGGGAGAGAGAAACTCAAGCAAACTCCCCACTGAGCATGGAGCCTGACACTGGGCTCGATCTCTCGACCCTGAGGTCAGGACCTGAGCTGAAACCAAGAGTCAGACGCTTAACAGGCTACACCATCAAGTGAGTTATTAAACTCACTCCTTGAACAGTCACAAAGACAAAACCTCTTTGGCAATATTCTGTGGAATTCTGGAGGCCCAGACATTTTCAGGGTCTCTTTATAAGTCTTTTAATTGAAAATAACTACTTTTATTATTCAAAGTTTTAAATTTGGTGAAGCACTGAAGCATGAGCTCTTGAGTCCTACAACTCGTTATGAAATCATTTGTCTCGTAATGACCTGGGCAAGTTCCTTAGTTCCTCTCCACCTCTGCTTTCTCATTTGTAAAATGGTACTGGTGTGCCAAGGTTATTGCAAGATTTAAAAGAATAATATATAAAAAGAAAAACTCTCACCAGAGGGCCTTACACATAATATTAAAAAAGGGTATAATTCTTTTAATGAATTCTGCAAGGTTACAAGATTATGTGAAAATGTCCTTGACTAACAGCAGCATAAAATTTTATGGTATATTACAAAAGTATTAAGGCTCATACATAATGTTCTTTAAATTCTAAAAGTATCCAATTTTGAGATAAAAGCTGCATTTTAAAAACTTTGCTTTGCAAAAAAGGTCTGCAAAATAAGTATTTTGGGTTGTAGGTTGAAATAAATATGTATCCGGTGTTCAGAAGTTGACCAATGGGGGAGCCTGGGTGGCTCAGCCGTTAAGCGTCTGCCTTCGGCTCAGGTCATGATCCCAGGGTCCTGGGATCGAGCCCCTCATCGGGCTCCCTGCTCAGCGGAAGGCCTGCTTCTCCCTCTCCCACTTTCCCTGCTTGTGTTTCTCGCTGTGTCTCTCTCTGTCAAATAAATAAACAAAATCTTAAAAAAAAAAAAAAGAAGTTGACCAATGTTTTAGTTTCTGTTATATAAATAGTATGGAAAGACCAGAGAAAGCAAATTAAGAATTGAAATACAATATATCATCCCAATTAAAATGTGTGCACAAGGCTAAATCAGAAACTATGAATAATCAGAAAATATGAATAAATGTCCAATGATTTTTTTAAAAAGCACAGATTTGAGGATGTATTTCTGGCTTAGTTTAATATTTTATCTGCCTTATTCATTTCTTTTATTATATTTCAAAGTTGACCATAATCAAATCTTCCTTGCAATTTAATAATACAAGAATATTTTGGAGATTAACAATATTATTTAGTAGAGTAGCGAAATTGTAGTTCAAAGTAACCACAAATATTTTGATGTCTATAGTAAATAAAGCCATCACTGCTTCTGAATTTTTTTCAGTCTTAGTTATTTAGAAAATGAGATTAACGAAGCTTACCTCAAGTGAAAAACAAAAGAAAAATACCTTAGAAAGAAACTAAGTCACCCTTATTTTCAAGAGTCAAATGAAATAAAATTCACTCCTAAATGATAGCATGCTCCTTTCTTTAGTTCATTTTGTTTCTATTTAAGTTTTCTTTCTTCTCTTTTTTTTTTTTAAAGATTTTATTCATTTATTTGAGACAGAGAGAGAGAGAGCACAAGCGGGGAGAGGGTCAGAGGGAGAGGGAGAAGCAGACTCCTTGCTGAGCAGGGTGGCCAATGTGAGGCTCAGTCCCATCCTGGGATCATGACCTGAGCCGAAGGCAGATGCTTAACCAACTGAACCACCCAGGTGCCCCTCTATTTAAATTTTCAAAAACAATTTGCTTTTTAAGTGAACTGGAAGGAATTTATTCAGCCACTTAATTCATAATTACGAGGGAGGGACATGTAACAGAAAAACACATAATGTAAGTGAACTAGCTAGATATTTCTAAACTTAAGACAGCCTTGTATGCATATAAAGACTGAAAGAAATGAGAAGTAATGTAAGCAAAAGTCTCAAGGAGGAGATATTCATTCCATTCCATTTAAAATAACCTGTAATGTCACTATATTATAATCTTGTAACAAATAAAACAAAAACATATTTATAAAGGTTTTAAAAATAATGAACAAGGAGTTGATAACAATTTATAACAAGGAGACATGATTTTCAAGTAGTTTGTCATCTGATTAGGGTTTTACTTCACTGTGGAATACTCTGACTTCAAATTCCCCAGAGCTTAAAGTATTTTGTTAGTTTCACTCTCAACATAATTGAATGACCTAATTTTTTTAATTAATAGATTTTATTTTTAGAACAGTTTTAGATTTAAGGAAAAATTGAGAAAATCAAGTATGGTGTACACAGTTTCATCTATTATTAACCTTTTCATTAGTATGGTACATTTGGTACAATTAATGAACCAATACTGATACATAATTATTAACTAAATTCCAGAGTTTATTCAGCTTTCCTTGGTTTTTAATATATTTTTCTGTTCCAGGATCCCATCCAAGATACACATTATGTTTCATTATTCATGTCTCCTTAGGGTACGTTTTGACTGTGACAATTTTTTCTTAGGATGTAACAGGCTGTGACTTTCCTTGTTTTTGATGACTTTATAGTTTAAAGGAGTGCTGGTCAAGTATATTGAGGATGTTCTTCAATTGGAATTTGTCCAATGTTTTTCTTGTGATTAGATTGAGCTATGGGTTTTAGGAGGAAGACCACAGAGGTGAAGTACAATTTTCATCATTTCAGATGAAGAGTACATACTATCGACATGATTTTGACTGCCACTAGTGATCTTGAGCTCATGGCTGAAGTTGTGTTTGTCGGGTCTCTCCATTGTAAGGTTACTCCTTTCCCCACTCTCCCTCCTATGCTCCTTAGATGGAAGTCATTTTTGGATAGAAGCCTGAACTTAGGAAGTAGAGAGTAATACTCTACCTCCTTTAAGGTGAAGTATCTGTATCATTTATTTGGAATTCTGCACAGGAGATTTGTCTCTTCCCCCTCATTTATTAACTTACTTAATAATTTCTTCATATCAGTATGAACTCATGGTTATTTTATACTTTGCATTATAACCCAATACTACTTTATTTTCTTGCTCAAATTGCTCCAGCTTTGGCTATTGGGAGCTCTTTCAGCTCTTACCCCCCTCAATGTGTTTTTTAAAGGATCCATTTTTTGTGTAAACTCCCAATCAAATGCTAGCACATGCCTAATTTTTCTGGGAGTGAACCACTGAGAAGACACAGTGTGAAAAAAAATCTTCAAATCTTTGCAGCATTAAAAACAAGAACTGATCAATGTTACAAAAGCCAAACTTGAAAATGTGAGGCCATAAAGGGACAGAGGAAGTGATAAAATATGATCCAAAGCATTATGGATACAGTAAGGATTTTCCACCATTTAATAATGATGTCGAAAACTCTCTCTAAATCTTTGAAATCATTGTGCTGTCCATATTTAGCAAAATAAGATGGTATCAGCTTTCATCAGATATACACATTAAAAATCCTGAAAACTGTATTCATCATTTTAGGATACTACCTAGCAGGAAGCCATCTGTATTCCTTTTGTTGGAAATCGTAAGAGTTGCAGTTTGTTTGCTAGCCTCAGATTCAGAAATGCTTTCTTTCTCT
The DNA here is from genome assembly GCF_002201575.2 of Neomonachus schauinslandi. Lineage (NCBI taxonomy): Eukaryota > Metazoa > Chordata > Mammalia > Carnivora > Phocidae > Neomonachus > Neomonachus schauinslandi. Next base: position 99,152,035 of record NC_058404.1, read on the forward strand.
GGGAATCAGACTACCCAAAGTTTGCAAAACTCTAATAAGTAAAATTCTTTACACACCTGTAGATGATATTTTTAAGAAAGAGTGGGCCCAATTCTTCCCCTGTTGGAAGTGAGTCATGTTGGAAGAAAACTCCTAGGTTTTCAGGAATACAGGTCAAAGATCCAGGGGGGATGACCGTTGGAGAAAAGAATATGTGCTGAGCAAACCCACAACACAAGAATCTTCCAGAGTTCTTCTTTAATCAGTACTCTAAATGTGGAAGCATGCTATTACGAGAAAAAAAAAAAATCAGATCTAAGGGTAATCTTATGTATATATGTATGTATATATTGAATCATTGCTCCACTGTAAACACCAATCACCATACCACTTTTTATGTACAAAAATACCATATAAAAGGCCAGACAATATTAAAACCAGGGTATTCCTCAGATTATTCTGATAATTCTGTTCATTCACTACTTTTTAAGATGGATACACTTGGAGGAAACAGTTACAGTTGGTTAATTAGCATTTACCAGTTGTGTGACTTGAACTTTCTTTGTCTCTGAGTCTCACTTTTTTTCTTAACCTAATACTTACTTCTTTAAGTCATTATGAGAACCTGAACATGAAAAATCATGCTAGAAGCTTAAATTTAGGATTACCAATATCTACATGTAATACAACCCATCAGTTAGAAATGCAAGTGATTCAACTGACTAATATCTAATCATAGGTTAAAATATTTGGAGACAAAAATTTCCTAAATACTGTGTATATTTCCCTCTTCTATAGCACAGTTTAGTGAGTTCAAAGTGGCTTTTTTTTTTTTTCATTAAATCTTCTTGATAGCTCTGTGGGATAAATAAATTGCAAAGCTTATCATCTACTTTCCAATGGAAGGGAATTGAAGAGAGAAGCTGTGAGTCATCCACGATGAATCATTAAGTGAATGAAATACTACCAAATTTCTTAAACTGTACTATAGGATTCTGGTTATACTTCCTTATGAAAAAAGTGCAACTTGGGGCGCCTGGGTGGCTCAGCCGTTAAGCGTCTGCCTTCGGCTCAGGTCATGATCTCAGGGTCCTGGGATCGAGCCCCGCATCGGGCTCCCTGCTCGGCGGGAAGCCTGCTTCTCCCTCTCCTACTCCCCTTGCTTGTGTTCCCTCTCTCACTGTGTCTCTCTCTGTCAAATAAATAAAATCTTTAAAAAAAAAAAGAAAAGAAAATAATGCAACTAGACAGACATGAAATTAGAATAGAACTAAAGACTTTCTACTCACTGGCTTAATCATCACATTCCTGGTCTCCTGTTTTCCAGTAGCGAATAACACAAACAGTATTTTGGGAAGTTCTAACTTACTATAGTTTTAGATGGCATCAGAGTCAGTTTATGTAGCTTGCCATGTATTTCCACTGCTTCTCAAGAAGGCATCAACTTTATTTCAGTTCATGATTTGCGTTTTAATGCCATAGTAATATGGGCAGAACTTCGGCTCGCAATAAGATAAAGGGAATTTCCTTTGGGCAATATTTCCAAATGTATGTATTCTGTCATCATCCTTTATTGTCTTCTTGATAATAGAAACAGGAGCCCAAAGTTGGTAAATTAGTAAAAAGGAGCTGTTTTCCTCTCTATTTTATTTTAAAGCTGTAAGAATGAAAATGCTATCACCTAGATTGTGGATATAATCTCTAACGAAATACCAAGAAAGCAAGTGAATTATATTGTTTTCCTTGTATCATAAGAATAAAACACAAGAGCAGCCTATGGGCATGTAATGGTATATTCTTTCTAAAAAGCTTTGTGATAAAGAATAAATTTACAGCAAAGAAAGACAAAGATAAATGCAGACAATGAGAGAGCATCAGAAGAGCATTCCTCGAGGCAAATTCTATCTAGAATTTGGAAACTAGAAACAGAAAGAGCTAGTGAAACACGCCCCCCCTCAACTCAGCAAATCCACATGTATATGAGGAGGCATAGAGAAGAGCAGGTTTGAATTCTGTACAAGTTAATCATCATCACTGTTCATCTCCTAGCTTCTGTTATTTTCAGAACCAAATGACACAGAGTATAGCCCGGTTTATTCATTCACTCATTGATTCCTTCATTCATCCGTTTATTCTTGCAACAAATAATTTATTGACTGTCTACCAATTAGAATCTTTTCCCCCCCTTTCATTGGTGGTTCCAGAGAAAGACACTAAAGTGCTTCACATAGATGAAACTGATTCACATTGCTCTTATTTCTGTCCACAAAGGAGCCTGGAAAATTGCACGTGTTCTTGAGTGGGTATCTGAAAGCAGTGGGCTCCAGGCACAATCCTGCACATCAGACATGCTAGGAAGGAAGGGTACCAGCTGGGGCATGGAGACTCTCACTGGACCCGACGACGCTTAAGCTGGTTCAAATAAAAAGCCTTTGAAAATCCTTTCATCAAGCTTCAGGTCGGCTTGAGCTTTTCAGACTCTTCCTCATCACCTTCCCGGGAGAGCAGCTTCTCCTTTCTCTGTTTGAGTGATTCCTTCCTTTTTAGCTATAAGAAAAACCTCATTTAGACCTCCTAAGATGTTGATAATTTCTGTTAAGATATGCGATTTCACTTCTCCCAGGTCCTAACTTGAGCGGCAGCCATTTCTTCCCCTTCATTGTTAATCACATCAATCTTATGTCACAGATCCAGAATTTTTTAGAAAAGTAAATGCTCTATGCCTGTAATAAACCTTTCATCAAGGGCCATTGGGATTCTTATATTTAGCTCCTCTATCATCCACATGTAGTGTGTCTTTTTATTTTGTATCAATATTAATTTTTTCTGATACTGATTATGTAGAATCAGTCAATCAGATTTGTTGGTTGAGCTTTAAAACACCCAACTGAGCCACTTGATTTATATATGTGACAAACTTTTATTGAGAACTTTGCTTTTTTGCCGGACATCAGACTGGAAACTGGGGAGTGGAGACAAATGAAACAAAATCTCTATTTTCTAGGGGTTTGGTGTTTAGTAGAAAAGCCAAGTGAGCACAGTGACTATGCAGAGTGACTATGCAGTCCTTAGTGAACAGGACTAATCTGAATGCCCATTCTATATGTTTTAATGGTTTATTTTTAATTAAGAAATTATGATATAATTCATATACTGTAAAGTTTTCCATTCTTAGTGCACATTTTTGCAAAGTTGGGCAAATGTGTATTTAAGTAACCATCATCACCACCATCAAGATGATCTGGGAAGACTTCCTCTTCCCTCCCCCTCCCCCATTCCCCTATTCCTTTTTGTGGTTACACTGCTCCCCAACCCCCGATGTCCCTGGCAACAAATACGAATTCTGCTCTTATAGTTTTACCCTGTTTAGAATGTCAGATAGTGTGAAATCACATGGTATGTGGCCTTAGCAAAATGCATGAGCTGTTCATTCAAACTTTTGACTCTATCAATATTGATTCTTTTTTATTATTGAGTAGTACTCAATTATGCAGACATACAATAGTTTATTCCCTGCTGAGACACATATGGGTTGTTTTAGGTTTTGAGATATTATAAATAAAACTGCTGCAAACACTTATGTACAGGCTTTGCTGTGGGCATAGGATTTCAATTTAGGTGGTGAAAAACTAGCAACTGGATTGCTGGTTGATATGCTAGTTTTGTTTAACTTTATAAGAAATTGCCAAACTGTCTTCTAAAGTAACTGTGCCATTTTGCATTACTATCTGCATCATAGGCCAGTTCCAGTTGCTCGGCATCCTGCCAAGCACTCCATTCTCCTAGGTGTATGGTAGTATCTCTTTGTGACTTTAATGTTTGTACCACCCTAATAACTACAGTACTTATTTTTTATCCATATATATTCTTTGGGGAAGGATTCAGATCTCTTGCCCATTTATCTATGGTGTTGTTATTATTAAGTTTTGAGAATTTTAATTATATATATGTATGTATATATATATATAATGCATACACATACTTATTTTCTGAGAATGTGTACCAGGAATAGATGTTGAATTTTGTAAAAGGCTATTCCTGAATAGAGAATTTCATGTTTTTTTCTTATTTAGTCTTCTATGTGTACATTATATCAATTCATTTTAGAATGTTGAACAAACTGAATTCTTAGGACACTCCTCATTTGGATATGATGTATTATCCTTTTTATATATTATTGAATTTTTTAAAAAATTATTTATTTGTGTGTGTGTGTGTGAGAGAGAGAGAGAGACACAGAGAGAGAGAGAGAGAGAGAGAGAGAGAGAGAGAGAAGGTGAGCGGGGGAGGGGCAGAGGGACAGGGGAAGAATCCTCAAGCTGACTCCCCACTGAGCACAGAGCTTGAGCCTGACATCGGGCTTGATCCCAGGACCCTGAGATCATGCCCTGAGCTGAAATCAAGAGTCCAATGTTTAAATGACTGAGCCACCCAGGTGCCCCATATTACTGAATTTTTTAATAGAACTTTTTGAAAAATGTTGCTTTTAAGTTCATGAGGAATGTTGGCCTGCATTTTTTTTTTTTTTTATGTCTTTGCTTGGTTTTGGCATCAGAGTAACACTCACTCATAAAATGATTTGAAAAATGTTTCTTTATTCTGGAACAATTTGTAGAATTTATAAAAATATTAAATGATTCAATATTTGGTAGACTTTGTTAGCACAGCTAACCGTGTGTGGGTTTTTCTTTGTCTAAATCTTTTAATTACAAATTCAACAAATTTAATTTGTTTTATAGATATAGCATTATTGAGATTGCCTATTTCTTCCTGAGAGAGTTTGGACAGTTTATGTCCTTAGAGGAATTTTTCAATCTCATTTGAGTGTCTAATTTATGACATTATGTGTAATAGCTTGCATTACGTCCCCCAAATACCTATGTTGAAGTTTGCCTTGGTCCATTCAGACTGCTATTACAAAATACCATCAACTAGGTCAATTACAAACAACAGAAATGTATTGCTCATAGTTCTGGAGGCTGGAAGTCAATGCCAGCCTAGCCAGGTGAGGACAGTTTTCTGGGTTGTAGACTTTTCCAACATATCCTCACACAGTGGGAGGGGCCAGGGAGTTCTATGGAGTCTCTTATAAAAGTACTCCACCTTCATGATTTAGGCACCTCTCAGTAATCCCGTCTACTAATATCATCACCTTTGGAGGTTAGGATTTCAACGTATGAATGTGAGGGTAGGATGGGAGGGTTGTGCACAAACACTGGAACCATAGCAAAGTCCTAATCTCCAGTGCTGGAGAATGTAACCTTACTTGGAAATAGATTATTAGCCGAAGTAATTAAGATGAGGTCCTTCTGGAGTAGGTTCAGTCCCTAATTCAGTATACCTGGTGTTATTACCAAAAGAAGACATTTGGACGGACATGCACACAAGGAGATGACCGTGTGAAGTTATGCCATTGGAGTTATGCTGTCACAAGCCAAGAAACTATGAAACTAGGAGAGAATCCTGAAACAGATTCTTGCTAGTACCTTCAGAAGGAACATGATCCTTGCTGATACCTTGAACTTGAACTTCTAGTCTCCAGAATGTGAGACAATAAACTTCTGTTGTTTAAGCCACTCAATTTGTGGTACTTTGTTAAGGCAGCTCTAGCAAACTAATGTGGTGTTGTTTATGTTTTAATGTTTGTAGAATATGTAGTGATGTCACCTCTTTGATTTCTGATAGTTGTAATTTATGTCTTCTCCTTTTCTGTTCATTTGTCAGGCTACAGGTTTATCAAAATTACTGATTTCTTAAAAAAAAAAACAGTTATTGGTTTAAATGACTTTCTCTATTGTTATTTTTGTTTTTATCTTTATTATATCCCTTCTGATTTCATATAATTTGCTCTTCTTTTTATAATTTCTTAAAATAGAAGTTCTGGTTATTGATTTTTTTTTAAATATAAGCAATCAATTCTATAAATTTCCCCTTAAGCACTACATTATCTACAGTTTATCCTATAAACTTTGATATATTGAGTTTTTATTTTAATTCAATTAGAAATATTTTCTAATTTCCTGTGTCTTGTGTGACTTTCTCTTTGACCCATTAGTTATACAAGGATGTGTTATATAATTTCCAAATATTTGGGGATTTTCCAGTTATCTGATTTCTTGTTTAATTCAGTTTTGTTTCAAATTATACTTTTAATTCTTTTAAATTTGTTTTTTTGTTTGTTCGTTTTATGGTCCAGAATATGATCTCTCTTTGTGAGTGTTAATTTACATGTGCAATTTAAATGAGGGACTCACAATGTCTATTTATTCCTAGATCTCTCCCAGGAAAATTTACGTAGGCTAGAAAAAAGGGAATTTCTTTCCTTTGTGCTCTTTATATTGTAATGCTTCTTAAGGACTAGGTATTTGACATTAAAATTTTTTTCTGATTCTGATTTCTGATTTGACACATGAAAAGATGCTCAACATCATTAATCATCAGGGAAATGCAAATCAAAACCAGAATGAGATAACACTTTACACCTGTCAGAATGGCTGGAGTCAAAAAGACAAGACATAACAACTCTTTTTTTTTTTTTAAGATTTTATTTATTTATTCATGAAAGACAGAAAGAGAGAGGCAGAGGGAGAAGCAGGCTCCCAAGGAGCAGGGAGCCCGATGCGGGACTCGATCCCAGGACCCTGGGATCATGACCTGAGCCGAAGCCAGACGCCCGACCATCTGAGCCACCCAGGTGACTCTTAGCAAGAATGTGGAGAAAAAGACACCCTAGTGTACTGTTGCTAAGAATGCAAATTGGCGCCACTGTGAAAAACAGTATGGAGGTTCCTCAAAAAATTAAAAATAAAATTACTATAAGATCCAATACTTCCATTACTGGTATTAAACCCCCCAAATTCCAAAAACATTAATTAAAAAAGATACATGCATATTTATGTTTACTGCAGCATTATTTGCAATAGCCAAGATATGGAAGTAACCTAAGTGTCCATCAGTAGATGAATGGATGAAGAGGACATGGTACACACTCACACACATACACACACTGGAGTATTAATCAGCCATAAAATCGAATGAGATTTTGCCATTTGCAAAAACATGGATGAACCTAGAGAGTATTACGCTAAGTGAAATAAGTCAGACAAAGAAAAACACCATATGGTTTCATTCATGTGGAATTTAAGAAACAAAAGAAAGCAAAAAAAAAAAAAAAAAAGAGAGAGAGAGAGAGACAAAAAAAACCAAACTCTTAAATACAGAGAACAAACTGGTGGTTGCCAGAGGAGAGGAATAGGAGTGGCTAGGGGGATGGGTGAAATAGATAAAGGGGATTAAGAGTACACTTACTGCGATGAGCACTGAGTGATATATAGAATGGTTGAATCATGATATTGTATTGTATGTTAAACTAACATAACACTGCATGCTAATTACATTTCAAATTTAAAAAGAAAGAAACTTGGTCTGCAAAAAAATAGTGATTTTTTTTTTCTGATTCTGATGTAACATCACTTCTTTGATGTAATAGATGATGTCTGGGTTGTGGGGAAAGGCACGGACTCACATGAAGGGGGAAAATGCCATGGGTGATAGATCAAAATATTCTCCTGCCAACTCTTCATCCCCTACACTGAAGTGTCAGTTCTTTTAGGGTAGGGATTATGTCTCATTTTTCTTAATAAACCCAAGGAAGACAGTCAGTTACATAGTAGAGACTTGGTAAATATTTGTTGAATAAATTAAAACAGAAAAGGGAAAGCTCAGTTGACAGGGCTAGGAATGAAGGATTTATAGGGGACATAACATAAAGCATATTTTTCAGATAGACAAAGAGGAAAAGATAATGTTCAGCCAAATGCAATTGATACCTGTACAATTTCATTTTTTTTAAGGCCAAGAAATTGTTTATGCTACCAGGAGCAGAGATTTCACGTTATGGTGTTTTTATATCATTTTTATAAGTTCAAAGTGTGTAATACCTACAACACATATTTAGCAACTAACATGTTACAGGTTCCAGGGATAAAATAAATAAGCAAATGTTAACATGTTGCAATTGTTTCTCTTTCTTAAGCTTGAAATGCATATGCTCCTGGGTCAGGATAGAACCACACCCAGAACTGTGGTTGATACCATGTTCAGTCCACAGCTTGAGCGTTATAAAATTGGCACAACAGACTGATGAATATGGATGAGAGATCTGGGAAACCGAGAAACAGAGAGTATTTTAAAAAGTAAATCAATTTAGGTCACAGTATTGTTTTGTTACATGGCATGTACAAGGAGAAACATTTCTTCATTTCACATGGCATATAATATCCTGCAATTTTATCCTCATTTCTAAAGCCTCAGCAAACTGTAATTCACAGGCTGGCATGACTTCAGTGGGTGCCGACTTACTGAAGAAGAGATTTTTTTTAAGTTTTATTTATATTTTCTGCACCACACTGTGAAGTGCCCCTGATGCTTTGTTTCTCAGATGCAGGATTAGAGCACAGATGGGAGAAGAAAGGCATGAAATTCTATACTTTGAAACATTCAGTCAAGATTTATATTGTATCTCTTGTTACCTGGCGCCTCTGTAATACCCTTCATTGGAGAATTTCAAAGCCCACGAAGCTTCTCTGTTGTATAAATAAGTAAAATTTTATAACTATCATCTGTGAGAAGATTAATCAAACTGCAGTGTGGTGAAATTACAAGGGACAAATGAGAAGGGGGGTCCTTGTTGTTTGTTTGTTTTGTCAATAAAATCTGATGTCAACTAGATCTGACCCAGTTTAGGAAGCATAGAAGCCTTAGTTCTTTCTGTTTACTGCTTCTTGGCTCTAGTCCAGTTAGGCCATTGACAATTAAGGAAAAATACTACTTGCTTTCTCATGTGTCTTACATATGCATCCATAGTACAAAATAATCTATACCACAACCACATCAAATACTTTTATTTTTGGTTGGCTTTTTTATACTTACCATTTTGGTAAATTATAATCTAACTCTTGCAATGAACATATTCTAAAAATATAAGCCAGCAGCTATCTCCCAAGAAATAACCTTGCCAAATAGGTTATATTTTCCTTCAAACTGCAATCAGTGGTAGAACGTGGGTATTTTTCCAAATATTAAAATGATATTCTTTTAAAAGTAAGGATACTGTTATATTGAAAAAAAAAAAGTATCTGTGGGAAAGGAACAGGTTATGTCATAAAACATGTGAAATTTTAAGTTCTTCTATTTACATATTTTATATGAGCAGATTAAATACATTTTGGATTACTCATATGCCAAAAAAAAATTACCAGTCAATGTCACATCTCTCAGTCAGCTTTGGTTAGGAAAACAGAAGCTATTCTGCATAAGCCAGAAATAAGTTTAATTCAGAATTAAGTGCTTAAGCTATTGTCGGAGAAACTGAGATAAGGGATATAGGGAAAGCACCACTGAAGGTCAGAGGTTGTTTTTATTATTTTTTAAAGATTTTATTTATTTATTTGACAGAGGGAGACACAGCGAAAGAGGAAACACAAGCAGGGGGAGCGGGAGAGGGAGAAGCAGGCTCCCCACAAAGCAGGGAGCCCAATGTGGGGCTCGATGTGGGGCTCGATCCCAGGACCCTGGGATCATGACTTGAGCCGAAGGCAGACGCTTAATGACTGAGCCACCCAGGCACCCTGACAGTGAATATTTTAAAACCATAATTCTCCACTGAGGGCAATTATATCGTCCCTCTCCCCCCACCCCAGGGAACATTGGGCAATGTCTAGAAACATTTTTAATTGTCCTGACTGGTGGGAGAGAGGGTTGCTTCAGGCTTCTAATGGGTAGAGGCCAGGTGTTTTACCCACGTTTCGTTGGCAAGGCTTGGTGATGCAGATCAAGAGAGAGAAACCAGAAAGAGTTTTAAAATATTGTTATACTCACAGTTTACACAGGAAGAATTCAGCAAGCTACAAGGGGACACCGAGGGGAAATTCCGGATTCAGTCCTGAGGTTAAGGGAGAAAATGGAGCTGTGTGCCGTGCCTTTGATGGAAGAAGGAACAGGTATGAAAAGGTAAGTTGGTGATGGGGTTCAGAACACACTACCCCAAAATATGACACCTTGGCATATTGAATATCTTAAGCTGAAGGAATTTGAGAAAATGGCAGAAACAGGAAGGTCTCTTCCTCTTGCCTGAAACAGGTCATATGAGAGGTACCTTGCCAGGACCCGAAGGAAGACATTTACCAGAGATGGGGAGTTTGGAGCCAAGAAATCAGTACAAACTTTGTTAAATTAACCCTTATCTTCCTAGTTACTATTTCACGATTTACTGCCCCCAGTCCAAACCCCTTCATCTTGTCAATTCCTTACAAATGTATTGTTTCTTTGTGTAAAAGATATAGAAGCTTCTTTCTCTGGTCACTCTTATGAAGCAAGATAGGATATAAAATAAATAAAAATATCTGGTAATGAGATGGTCTCAGGGAGAATGAGATGATCTCAGGGTATGGATGAAATCTACCAATCTTGTTAGAGAAAAACATTAATAAAACAGACCGATCTAAGCAATGCATACAGAGTTAGAATATTAAGGAGTGCATATTTATTTATTTTTTTTTTGTAGTTTCAAGTTTTTATTTAAGTTCCAATTACTTAATATACAATGTAGTATTAGTTTCAGGTGTAGAATTTAGTGATTCCTCACTTCCATACAACACCCAGCGCTCAACACAACCAGTGCCCTCCTTAATACCCATCACCCATTTAGCCCACCCCCTATCCACATCCCCTCTGGCAACCCTCAGTCTGTTCTCTATAATTAAGAGTCTGTTTCCTGGTTTGCCTCTCTCTCTCTTTTTTCCCCTCTGTGTTCATCTGTTAAATTTCTTAAATTCCACATATGTGTGAAATCATATGGTATTGTATTTTAATACTTGATAGAAACATACGTATAATATTAATTTGGGAGAAAGCATATAAACCAATAGTTCTACTAGTGGGATTTGGAGTAAAATATTTCCTCAAATTTCGGTTCCATTGTTTGTAACTGATGGGCCTTAAGCAAGTGACAGACTCGCAAAATCAGTTTCCTTACTTGTGTAATGTAATAAGTTCTGGTAATTTCCTTAGATTGTTGTTAACATCAAGTGAAATATAGTATGGAAAGCATCCAAGTGACGTCTGGTGCAAAGCTGATGGTCAATAAATCTATTTATATCCTCCCACCCCCACCTTTGTCCTTCAATGACTATAACAATGAAATCCAATCTAATTCCTCCTGCAAGAGAGAAAGTTAACTAAGTAGAAAAAAAGGTAGCAGAGCATAATAAGATTTAATGACAAGGGTGCTGGAGTTTAATAGAAGTGGAGTTTTGTCTCATCTGAAATGGAAATAATACTAATATTTACTTTGTATGAAGAGTATAAAAATTAAATGAGATAATGGAAGTAACACATAGTTTATAATATAGTATGTGCTTGATAAATCTTAGTTGGTAAAGGATCATTATAGAAGCAAAGATAACAACATTAATATTTGAATTTCCCAAGAAAGAACATAGTAAAAAATTCTCTGGAAAGGAAGAATCCACTTGACAAGCTGTCTAGATGGTTGCTAATTTATTTTAGATACAGAGTTGCTTTCCATATTGTAAAATAGAAATATGAGGTTTTATAGTTCTCAAGAATTACCCTTAATCAGAAAATGATGTTTTTTCTCCCCCTCTATCCCTCCTGTCAATGCCATCGTCTGCCCACGGTTGTTATACCTACAGAAGATGGGAAGGGTTGGAATTCCTTATTCTCAGCCTCAAAACTGACTGCTCGGGTTGGCTTTGTGACCTCTTTGGGTAATAGAACTAGGGTGCTTCCTAGTAAAATATGAAGTCAATCTGCCTATAAATCTTTCCAGATTAAAATATTTCTACTTGAGACAAAGTCTGATGGGGGTTCTCAAATTTGGACTTTCAAACTGGTTATTTAACATAAATTTAATCTCCTCATGGAAAAATTGAAGAACAGACTTGCTATGCATTTACATTAAACCCAAACAGATAATTGCGTTACTCAGGTTTGCTTCATTTTGGGCACCAATTCCTCCTTGCTAAATTTTCAGGTAAGCCAGTCTCGCTCTTCCAGACTCTTGTGTGCTATGTAGCTTTATTTCATGCCTCCTTATGTGGACTGCAGCTGGATTACAGCCTCTTTGGAATTTACTCAGTGCTCTCTTTTTTCACTAGGACTCTGCTCCTCTAAGAATAAATCACGATTACACATTTCCTTTCCCTCCAGCTGTTTTTTAGTACTCCTTTCTCTTTCTCGTGTTTTCCTGCTTTTAAAACCATTCCTTTAGTCTTTGCAACCTTGCTCTCTGACTTGGCATTCACTGTCTCCTCTGTAATTTCCCCTTTCCACAGTCTGTACCAATGTACTTTTCAGTGAGCAAGTACTCATTAAACACCTACCCCGTGTCAGACGCATATGTCTGCAGAGACATCTTTGCCATTCTGTGGCTTCTTTTTTAGCCAGTTCTAATAAGTGCACATCTGGCTCCTCTTTCCATCCTGCGGTTTCTTCCTGTCTATGTGGTAGGAGGACTGATTTATTCTCTGAAGCAAATTCTGTTATTTTAGAGATAAAGACACACTCAGTTTCCAAACACAATACCTTTGGCACAACCATCTCTACAGGCACTGAAATGTTATCACAGTTTAGGTCTACTAGTTTCAGGTCAGCAGGTGCATTTCAAAAATGGTTACAAAAAAACAACGATTATCATCTTCCTCTTTTTTGTAACACTCGAAGTCATTCTTGGCTAAAACATTTTGGGACATTTGTATTGTTTCAGGAAGAAGTCAAAACGCTTTAATAGATTGCAAACTCCTTTTTTTATATTTCAAGTTTTTATTTAAATTCTAGTTAGTTAATATATAGTGTAGTATTGGTTTCAGGAGTAGAATTTAGTGATTCATCACTTACGTACAATACCCAGTGCTTATCACAAGTGCCCTCCTTAATGCCCACCACCCATTTAGACCATCTTCCCACCCACCTTCCCCCCCCACCAACCCTCAGTTTGTTCTCTATAGTTAATTGGGGCGCCTGGGTGGCTCAGTTGTTAAGCGTCTGCCTTCGGCTCAGGTCATGATCCCAGGGTCCTGGGATCGAGCCCCGCATCGGGCTCCCTGCTCAGCGGGAAGCCTGCTTCTCCCTCTCCGACTCCCCCTGCTTGTGCTCCTTCTCTCACTGTGTCTCTTTCTCTGTCAAATAAAATTAAAAAAAAAAAAAAGAGTCTCTTATGCTTTGCCTCCCTCCCTCTCTTTTTTTTCTTCCTTCCCCTATGTTCATCTGTTTTGTTTCTTAAATTCCACATATGAGTGAAATCATATGGTATTTGTCTTTCTCTGACTGATTTATTTTGCTTAGCATAGTAGACTCTCTGCAAGCTCCTTCTTGATCTGCTCTCTGACAACTTTCCAGCCTCATCTATCAAGTATTCCCCCTTTGCCTTTAATATTCAAATACTGAGTTACTCCTAAGATATGTCTCTTCTTGCTCTTCTTGTGCATTGTACTTGCTATGTATATACTTGTCACACTTTCTCACTCTTCTGACTTTGCCAGTATTAACTCTCCTTTCATCTCTGTATGTGTATCCCTTTCTCTATGAAGCCTCCCTGAATTCTGAGTCTCATGAAACATTTGTTCATTGAATGAGTATACATTTTAACTCTGGACACGACTAATACATATTTTATTGTTTTAATACAGATATCCTAACGATCATTTCCAAATAATCTTGCTAATTTCTGAAACTGAAACCAAGTAGCACACTCCTCTCTACACTTCTCACTGAAGGATGCTACTGACATTTTGTTTCCTCCAACTGCTTCCCCATATTATCTTGCAAGTAGATCCAATATTTGACTAGTGTAAATGACAATGTTTCATCCTGGCTTGTGAGTTTTTCAGCGGCAAGGCATCTTTATTTGTTAGCAATGTAGTAACCAGGATAAAACATTTTGTTTTATTGCATTTTAATAGAGATCAGTGCTGGTTTATTTTTGCATTGTTACTAGAGTAGCTGACACTAAGATAACCAGGGCATTTAATTGCTGATATTAACCATGCAATTAACATTTCCATTTAGCCTAGGACCGAATAGAAAAAATAGACAAGACAATTTATTTATTAGAAATTAATGAAGAATGAGAAATGGTGGCTAATTGAATCAGTATTATTATCATCAACCACACCTTATTTATTTAGCTCTTTGATGTATGAGGTCAGTTAAGGTATACCCATAGGTGGTTGCCTGTAGGACCTCTTCTGACGTGTTAAATGTCCTCATAAGGCAGGGCTTATTTCCTCTATTATTTTTCTAATTGCTGTTTTCGTTTTTAATTAAAGGGAGAGAAAGCTGTACAGATCTTCCCTTTATGTAAATACATCTTGAGAGTCACCAGTAAATATAAATACGTGGTTCATGGGAAGAGAGCAAGATTTGGATAAGTCAAATGTTTAAATTTGGCTAGATTTTTAATACTAAAAAATATCATTACTTGTCATACCTTTTTGTTGTTGTTGTTCTTTTTGCTGTACAAATAAAGAATGGTATTCTCTGCTCTAGTTAAAATCTCCTTCTCTATTTTTTATGTGGATTTGAGAGTATCCTAAGTGTAATAGGGAGCCAGTGTAATACTAATCATATTTTATGCATTTAATGCTTGAAAATATAAAAGCCCTTTTTCATGGATTACTTTAAAAAGTTACTTACTTTATCCCTGTGAAAGGTATTAGGCAGCTCTTCTTGCTCAAGTAACTGTGAACTTCTTCACAGAGGATTTGTGTCATGATCCCTTTGCATTTTTAGCACCTGGCATAGTTTCTGGAGAATTATTGGTGCTCAATATGTTTTTAAAAAATGAATAGGGACGCCTGGGTGGCTGAATCGTTTGAGCGTCTGACTCTTGGTTTCGGCTCAGGTCGTGATCTCAGGGTCATAGTATCAAGCCCTGCGTTGGACTCCATGTTCAGTGGGGAGTCTGCTTGAGATTCTTTCTCCCTCTCCTTCTCCCCTGCTCTCTCTCTCTCTCTAAAATAAATAAATAAATCTTTAAACAAGGAATAAATGAGCAAATAACAAATAAAAAACATTAAATGATTTTTGAAAATTTACAATTTGAGTAAATGGCAGAGAGAGAAATTGGACCCAGATTTTCTGACTTCCAAATTATTTTGAATCTGAGAAAAAAACATAAACTGCTTGGATCTGAGGAGCTGGAATCCTTTCTCTGTCCCAAAGTGGCTATATGTGTGTTAGGACACACATCCTGTTGGGATGGGAAGACTGGTATAATATAAAGATTATGGAACCGAAAGATGTGCAAGTAGGATGCAGAAAAGACAATATGGATTGTGTGTGAAAATGGAGAGTTAGACAGGCTAGTTGAGTTGTGGGAGATTCTCTGATGCACAGAGAGCTTTCAGTGAGGTAAGATTCTTTATATCAAGCTAAAATTAATTGTTCCTGCTTTTGTTTTTTATTGCGGTAAAATATACATAACACAAGATGGATCTTTTGAACCATCAGATTCATAAAAAGATTAAACACAGGGTTGTCTTATGGTCCAGAAATTCCACCGCGGGATATAGACCCAAAAGAAATGAAAGCAGGAACTCAGACAGATCCTTGCACACTCATGTTCATAGCATCATTATTCACAATGGCCAAAAAGTAGAAGCAACCCAAGTTCCATCCTAGATGAATGGATAAACAAAATGTGGTGTATACATACAATGGAATAGTACTCAGCCTTAGGAAGGGAGGACATTCTCACACATGCTACAACATGGATGAAACTTGAGACTTAATACTAAGTTAAATAAGCCAATTACAAAAGGACAAATATTGTATGAAACTAATTTTAAAACAGCCAAAAATGATACCATAAATGTTCTGCAAGGATTCTTGCAGATGGCCTGATTCCTTTTCTTAGGATTTTATCTTTTACCAAACATGAAATCAGGCAACTCATCTTGTTTCGAGTCTCTCTACTCTAGTGTAATAGAATGCACTCAAAGTATTTATTGTGTCCTCTTGGCTTTTGCAAGCAAAAATAACCCAAATGTGTATTGGAAAGGTACTGTAAGGACTGTGTAAAATTAAATTCTTGCAAAAAGATATGCCCCATTTTGAGGGTAAATATGCAGTAGATTCGGATAACAGAATAAACTGTAAGGGGGGAGCTGAAATAAAAATTTCTGCTTTCTAGTTTTGTTTTTTGTTTTGGCTTAGATTATATCTTTTTTTGTTTTTTTAAGTAGTCTCCACACCCAACATGGAGCCCAGTGTGGGGCCTGAACCCACCACCCTGAGGTCAAGACCTGAGTTGAGACCAGGACTCAGATGCCTAACCAACTGAGCCACCAGGTGCCCCTAAACTGTATCTTATAAACTGTGCTTCTTAATTCCTTATTTATTAGGGAAAAGAAAGTTAAGGAAAATGAGGAAGCTTAATACAATATTGTCATACATTTAAAAACTATAAATTTTTTTGAGAAATTATAAGAACAATATAAATTGGAGAAAACATTTTATAATATATTAAATATATTTATAATATATTAAAAACCAAAATAGCCTCTAATCCTAAGCTTGTTAATTCTGTTAAAAAATAGTAAAACTTATATAAATCATTGTAAGAATGTGAGCAATACAGAAACTAAAATAAAATGTCTACTTTCATCCAATTTCTTTAATTTTTACTTCCATTTGCTAAGAGTAATTAATATTACAATTTTTGTTATCCTTCCTGAAAGCAAATACTTATGTATTTCCACATGTGTTTATATTTATTCTTTGCTTTCATAACATTAATATAATGTGGCTCTTGGTCCAAATCAACACGTATTCTATTGTATTCTTTTTATTATCTGCACAATATCCCAAGGTTTGATCATGTATAACTGCTCTGCCCATGTCCATTATTTCTGTCCTCTTATCATTATCAGCTTCCTCAAATCTGTTATCCACCCTGCACCTGAAGTGATCTTTTTGAAATTAAAAACACTTCAAAATTAAAAAAAAAAATTAGGCTACTATGTAAAATTCTGCAATGCCTCTTTATGAGTCTACATTATATCTGACACAGAATAAACATTCTGCTAAATATTTGATGAATGAGAGGAAGGAAAGCCTTACACTCAAGGAAGGAAAAAAGAAAGAAAGCAAAGAAAGGAAAAATTTTAACCAGTAGCTTCTCCCCATTTTTTGTTATTTAAAAAAATCTTGAAATGAGCGTACTTATTACATACATTTAAACTTAATTGTGCAAAGATTTCTTTACAAGAATATATGATATCTTTGCAAGATACATGGTAAAGGAATCTGTACTCTTTTGAGTTTGCCTATACAAATCAAAAGTCTGCCCCAATACATCACATCAATTTTGACCCCCCAACAGTGTGTGTTAATGACTGTTATCCTATATCCTGACCAATAGTATATTTTATAAAGTGTAAAAATGTTTGCTAATATAGAAGGTTATCTTCTTTATTTTTTTTTAAGATTTTACTTATTTATTTGACAGCGTACACAAGCAGACAGAGCGGCAGGCAGCAGTAAGGGGGGGAAGCAGCCCCCCCGCGGGGCAGGGCCCCCCCCCCCCCCCGATGCGGGGCTCGATCCCAGCACCCTGGGATCATGACCTGAGCCAAAGGCACACGCTTAACGGCTGAGCCACCCAGCTGCCCTAGGTTATCTCATTTCTTAACAGAATGAGATTGAGCAACATTTCATATGCTTATTGAGCACCTAATTTTTTTTTTCAAAATGTCCTCATATCCGGTGCCCCACAAATGGCTGATGTTTTCTTATGTCCTCAATTATGCATATTTTCTCCATAGTACCCATATGTTTTGATTTTTTTTTTTTTAAATCTAGCAGATTAAGTAGTGCACTTTATTTGTTGATGTGGTGGGAAATGTGTGTGTGTAACTCTAAACTGTTTCAATCATTTGATTAGTGTGTGACATTATTGAGGTAATATAGATTTGATAATAGTATGAGGTAATTTGTTTCACCTGGAAACACGAGCTAGGGGCTATACAACCACTTCCAGCCATTCTGCCTGCAGGTGAGTAGGTGTCCCTGCGGTGGATGATGGATGAAACCCTTAACCAACACTGGCAGAACAAGACTCAGCCCGTGATGATGACTCAGTAACACTTATAAGAATAAAAACAGTAATTTGCTTGTATATGAGGCCAGTGTTACAATGCCCTATAAAATGTATATTGTTGCATTCTATTTTTACCTATATATCTCAGTTTTCCTAAGATAAATTAATTTTTGATATATGAAAAATGCTACTTTTAATTATTAATAAGAGGCAACAAAAATTGTTCCTTGTTAATATTTATTTTTCATCTTTATAGAGTCTGTGTTCCCGTACATTAGAAGTAAGTATTACAGGGGCACCTGGGTGGCTCAGTCAGTTAAGCATCTGCCTTTGGCTTGGGTCATGATCCCAGGGTCCTGGGACTGAGTCCCACGTCAAACTCCCTGCTCAGCGGGGAGTCTGCTTCTCCTTCTCCCTCTGTCCCTCCCTGATGGCTTGTGCTCTCGCTCTCTCTCAAATAAGTAAACAAAATCTTTAAAAAATATATTACAATGCAAAATAGCTCTTCGGGTGATTTTTTTCTGGTGTTTAATGGAACCAGAGATAATAGTACTGATTATGTAGAGTTGTACAAATGTATTTTAATGAAAGAGAGACAATACCTAAGTATTTCAAAGAGCTAACACCTGCCTTCACCCCCCAAAAGATTATGATATGAATTAGTAACTCTTAATAAAAATTTGCTTACATGAATGATATATATAAGTGCTGAGATTTAATGAAGTCTCACATTCAGTGCTGTGAGAAGAAAGAAAAAAGAAAAAAAGCTGTTTAATAGTAACAAATGTAATTACATACTTGGCTGACTTATCTATAATAATTTTTGTAAATTTGGTCATCAATAATCTATTCTTAAGGTACAAATAGAAATATGTTCATTTTCTGTCACTGAAACTTGAGTGTGTGTGCAAAATCAGTATTTTTATTGATAAAAATAATTTTTTGTTTTTTGTATTTTAAGGGAACACTTGTAATACTGATGCTTGCACTGTTAAGAGCAAGAATACTGATTTTTAAATTGTTATTTTTTTTTTGTTTTGTGACATAAATTGAAGGGACTAATTTGGTTTCTAATATGGAATACAAGTTAAAAGGATATTCTTATTGGTAATTGAAATTCCTTGAAAGTTTAACTGACTTATTGTCTTTAATTATGAGTCATTTTAATTTCATGAGACTTAAATTACTCTGGATTTACACTTGTTAAGCATGTTCCACTGTGACTACTCCATAGTTTTCAGCACTTACACAATCTCAGCTTCAGAAATGAACAAATTTTTGAAGAAATTTGTATTTACAAAAATACATGAACATAAGAGTATATTTTCGTTCATGCTAAAAGCCACATATTTTCAAATTGGGCCAAAAAATGTATAATACTTCCTTAAAGAAAACCATTCATCAGGCTTACATTTAATAGAAATTATAGCCAAGCATCTACATACAACAAAAAACAAAATAGAAAATGTTGAGTGTTGTAGAACCATTTATTTTACACCCAAAATGAAAACCAAAACCAAACAAACAGAAACTCCCTACCTCCTATAAGATTCGTGTATACTTCTAAGGAGGAAATCATAATTTTAGCATTTCCCTGCTGTAAAATTCAGAAAAAGTAGAGAGGAGGTTAGTGTACTTTGGAGATGAGACTATCATAACCTGTAAAAGGTGTTGCTAAACATAATCAGGTCTTTGTCACGTTGGGAAAATGACTGCGAGCTCAGCCTGAACCACAGTTGAACAGCTGAAAGCTTCTGCAGGGTATTTGCACTCCCGTAATCTTCTGGCTGATCTTCAAAGAGGTTTCCAAGCTGAGTTCAAAATTTAAACTGTGAAATTCTCCCTGTAACCCAGATTAGAGGTTGAATCCGCACACCAGGTAGGAGGCAGTCGCAGGGCTGGAAGTCACTTAAGGATCGAAAAGTAGCTATTGCTTAAAGTAGCTTCCCAAGACAGGCGCCGGCGAAGAATGAAAATATGCCTTCACGTTCTTCTTTATTTTACAGAGCCTAGATATTTATTAATTGTTACTGTGACTTTCTCTCTTATGGGTTATTGTCATGCTTAGTTTTATCTTGAGCCAAATATTTGCTGAGTTCTGTATCCGTCACAAAGCCTGAAAATGCAAGTCACACACAAATCAATCGGATTTGAACAGTAAAGACGCTTCTTAACTCATAAAACTAGTATTCCAGAAGCAGGCCCGGTTTTAGGAGCAGTTCATTCTTGAGTTCAAATATAAACAGTTCTGGATTCTTTTCTGGCCTTTTTGTTTCCCAGCAATGCTGGTTTTATCCTAACGCTGAACAAATGACCTTGTGGTTATTGTTGTCAATGGCATTTGGGGCTGGGCTCGATTCTTTGTGCAGAGAGAGAAAGTGTATAGCTTCCCGTTGTTATCTTTGAGGAAAAAACTTTCCAGAGAGCTGCAGGAAACTTTTCCTCCTATCTCTTTGGTCCGAACTGGAACGCATTTTCGGACCTAGATGAATCAATGACAGGTGTGCGGAGGGGGGGATACGTTGATCCTTAGATCAGTCAAGTTTATCTCTTGAGCTGATAGTAATTATTCAAACATCATATCAACGACTCAGTGGGTGATGTGCAGATGGATACAGAGGGGGCTGTCTCAACATGAACTACTGCCTGGCCCTTTCATCCCCCCGACATCCAGACAGAGCCGCCTTCCCACTGTACAGCTTTACGAATGTTCATTTTTACACAAAATCTTCTCACCCATACATTTTGTGGTCAGGGTAAGAGCCCTTTGGCTTTTATTTAGTTGAATTCTATTTTGCTTTTTAACTGGAAAGATTTGAATTCCAGCCCCGTGCCTCTCTTGACATTACATTATACTTAAGAATGTTTTCAACTTTGTCTTAAAATTTCCCCCCATATATTCTATACATTTTACATACAAACTTTTAGCTGATGTAATGCTCACCGTCTGAAAAACTAGAAAATGAACTTAGTTAAATTCTTTTTAAATGATAAAGATTAAGTTATTTGCAGTTTTATTGTAAGAACTCAAAACCCTGAACTTGAATTGCTCTTAAGGAAAAGAGAAACTTTATCAATACAGTTTGCATGCCTTTTCACTACATATCTACTACAAATATCTTTACATATGTAGCACTATGTATAGCTTTTTAAAAACCATAATAGTGTTGTAATTATTATATTATTCACCCATTTTGTTAATAAGCTAATTTCAATTAATCAGACTTTTCAGGGATTCCATTGATCAGTGTGCACAGATGACATCACTATGGATTTAGAAACAGTCATACTTAAGGAGAGCAAACTCTTTCAGAATTTAATTTCTAGAATGAGGGCAAGAGACGCTTCACTTAGGATATTAAAAAAAAAAAAACAAAACCTACAAAACCTCAGACAACTTTTCAAACTTCAATGGCTAGGATATTTTTGTTTTGTATAGCTGGTGCAAAACCATTCCATGTCCACATTTGAAAATTCCTTTGTTAATTTCAGGCAAGCTATTGACTAGTTTATTTAAGAATGAGCATAATCAATGATGAATTTTTCTCCTAAGTGCAACTGCATACAGATAGAAAGCATTCAAGTGCAATTAATTATCTTCCTTAAGTAAAACACACATAGACAAAACACAGATAAATTTTTTAAGGGTCACTTCTTATGAAAGTTTAGTCTTTTATCATTCAGGCAAATCATGTCATGTTGTAATGATGTAGATTTAAACCTGCTTAGGAATGGAAGCCTGTATTTTGACCCTAACTGGTTTAAGTCTAATACTTAAATTATATTCTCAGTGTTATTTTTAACGTGCTTCTTGTTGTGGGTTCTTTCTCTTCTTTTTAAAAACAAATTAGCCATGAGTTATAATTATGTCTCTTAGTGTAATTACTGTAAATATGGTTGTGTGGAAGAATCTGAGAGGGATGCCAGAAAAATGCCTTCAAAATTAAATGTGGCAAAATACCAAGGATATAAGATTGTAGGGTGATTTCTCTAGCACTCCTCCCTCCCCTTCATCCCCAAAATGCCAAATGGTGTTTGGGATTATTAGAATGTTTTTAGTTCACATCTTAGGAAACCATTTTCCAAATCGGAGTTCGAGATTCCTATACCACTCAAATAAATCTTTAATATTTCTATCTACAGAAATACAGCTTCAAAGGTTAAGGAGTAAGGTCCTTTACTTCTCAGATAACAGTTTTCTTAATGATTATATGTCTGTGTTCAAGATTTCAAGTTTATTGGGGATTCAGAATGAACTCGCCATTCTATCATCTTTACTGTTTCAAGGATTTTTAAGCAAGGAACAGTTGACATTGGAGAATTTTCTGAAATATATGTATTTTAGAAAATTTCTTTCTGTGTATATGTATTTCTTTCTCCATATATATGTGTATATATATATTACATATCTAATTTATATACATATATAAATTAAATAAATCTTCATCAGTGCATTAAGGCCCTCCATGGTTGGGCCTTCTAATGTCTTCTGATTCCATCTCCTAGCACCACCTCCTAACTCTGCTGGAGCAGCCCTGCTCACCTAGCTCTCCCCGCAGTCACTGTAGGCACATCTGCCTCAGGGCAGAGATCCACACTCTACATCCCCTTACCTTTTTAGGTATAAAAATAAATAGTTGTTTCAAACTTAAATCTTTCTTAGGCTATTAAGGGGAATAGACACAAAATGACTTTGAAATTTAAATACGGTGTGCTTAGCACTCAAGGTTAGTTGTGAATCAACCAGGCTTTTATATTCATCCATTCACTGTACTATCATTTACTGAACAGTCGTTGTATGCCATACATTGGTTTAAGTGTTGGGGAAAAGTGAATAAACATGAAAATCCTTGCACTCATGGAGTTTTAATCTGGTGGTAGTGGTGGGGGGTAGATGCACACCTACAAAAATACTGATATAAGTGCAAAGAGGAAAAATAAAGCAAGAAGGGAGATACAAAGTGTGTGCATGTGTGTGTGTGTGTGTGTGTGTGTGAGAGAGAGAGAGAGAGAGAGGTGTTGCAACTTAGATATGGCAGTCAGAGAAGACCTCACTAACAGTGTGCCTTTTGAGTAAACACCTGGAAAGGTGAGGGAATGAGGGGTGCGTATATCTATAAATACACACACATTTTCTCATTTTGTTAAATTATTTATTCTTTCATTACTTCCTCATTTACTCATTTATTCATACCTCATTCATGTATGTATATGCATGGCCTTAGAAATAAGTTGGAATGACATATTTTGTAATGTTAACAAAGTATAATTATTGCTTATTTTATTATTTTTACTTATTTGTATTTTCTACATTTTCTTAAAAATGAAAGCAATATATGCAAAAATTCAAATAAAAGCCTAGTGAATACATATCTCATGTGCCTGATCTCCTCTGATCTAGAGCTACACAAAGAACATCAAGGCTAAAGGCCAAGATAGCAATGAGTGGCAGACTATTTACAATGGTGGATCTATTAATTAATATTTATTTGTATTGACCGCTTTGGTTTGTTCCAAGTAGCATAGAAGTATATATACTCTACACAGAAAAGAAACTAACAGATGAAGAGAGAACAAAAAAGGCAGAATTCCTTTTCACAATTTTCTTTCTGGGTACCTTATAAGTAACACATGCAGGTTAGCTGGTCAGTAACCATGGCTTTCACATTAGAGCCTTTTGCTACTTAGTCTTTCATTTATTTTTTCCCCCAAACTTCACATATAATTTAAAAACAGCTCTGAAAACTATAAAACACTGGTGAAAGAAATTAAAGATGGCACAAACAAATGGAAAAATATTCCATGCTCATGGATTGGAAGAATTAATACTGTTAAAATGTCCATATTACCCAAGGCAATCTATAGATTCAGTGCAATTCCTACCAAAATACCAGCAGCACTTTTCACAGAACTAGAACAAATGATATACTAAAATGTGTATGGAACCACAGAAGACCCTGTGCATTGATTTTGTATCCTGAAACATTACTGACTTGCTGTATGAGTTCTAGTAACTTGGGGGTGGGGTCTTTTGGATTTTCCACATAACGTATCATGTCATCTGTGAAGAGAGAGAGTTTGACTTCTTTGCCAATTTGAATACATTTTATTTCTTTTTGTTGTCTGATTGCTGTTGCCAGGACTTCTAGTACTATGTTGAACAATAGTGGTGAGAGTGGACATCCTTGACATGTTCCTGATCTTAAGGGAAAGGCTCTCAGCTTTTCCCCATAGAGGATGATATTCGCTGTGGGTTTTTCACAGATGGATTTTATGCAATTGAGGAATGTTCCCTCTATCCCTATACTCTGAAGAGTTTTAATCAGGAAAGGATGCTGTATTTTGCCAAATGCTTTTTCTGCATCAATTGAGAGGACCATATGGTTCTTCTCTCTCCTCTTATTAATGTGTTCTATCACAATGATTGATTTGTGAATGTTGAACCACTCTTCCATCCAGGGGATAAATCCCACTTGTTCGTGGTAGATGATCCTTTTAATGTATTGTTGGATCCTGTTAGCTAGGATTTTGTTGAGAATTTTGGAATCCATATTTATCAGAGATATCAGTCTGAAATTCTTCTTTTTGATGGGGTCTTTGCCTGGTTTGGGGATTAAGGTAATGCTGGCCTCATAGAATAAGTCTGGAAGCTTTCCTTCTGTTTCTATTTTTTGAAACAGCTTCAGGAGAATAAGTATTATTTCTTCTTTGAATGTTTGGGAGAATTCCCCAGGGAATCCATCAGGTCCTGGACTGTTGTTTTTTGGGAGGTTTTTTTGTTTGTTTGTTTGTTTTTGTTTTTGACCACTGCTTCAATCTTGTTATTGGTTATTGGCCTGTTCAGGTTGTCAATTTCTTCCTATTTCAGTCTTGGGAGTTTATAGGTTTCCAGGAAGGCATCCATTTCATCCAGATTGCTCAGTTTATTGGCATATAGTTGTTGATAATAATTTCTAAGAATTGTTTCTATTTCCTTGGTGTTAGTCGTGATCTCTCCCCTTTCATTCATAATTTTATTAATTTAGGTCCTTTCTCTTTTCTTTTGGATAAGTCTGGCCAGTGGTTGATCGATCTTATTAATTCTTTCAAAGAACCAGCTTCTAGTTTCATTGATCTGACCCACTGTGTTTCTGGTTTCTAATTCATTGATCTCTGCTCTAATCTTAATTCTTTCTCTTCTAATGCGTAGCTTAGACATCGTTTGTTGCTTTTCCTTCAGTTCTTTAAGGTGTAAAGTTAGTTGGTGAATTCGGGATTTTTCTATTTCTTTGAGTGACGCTTGGATGGCTATGTATTTCCCCCTTAGGATAGCCTTTGCAGTATCCCGTAGGTTTTGGACCAATGTGTTTTCATTCTCATTGGTTTCCATGAATTGTTTAAGTTCTTCTTTGATTTTTTGGTTGACCCAAACATTATTGAGCAGAGTGGTCTTTAGCTTCCAAGAGTTTGAATTTCTTCCAAATTTTATCTTGTGATTGAGTTCCAGTTTTAAAGCATTATGGTCTGAGAATATGCAGGGAAAAATCTCCATCTTTTAGTATCGGTTGAGACCTGATTTGTGACCCTGTATGTGGTCTATTCTGGAGAAAATTCTGTGTGCGCTCAAGAAGAATGAGTGTTCTGTTGTTTTAGGGTGGAATGTTCTGTATATATCTATGAGGTCCATCTGGTCCAGTGTGTCATTCAAAGTTCTTGTTTCTTTGTTGATTTTCTGCTTAGATGATCTGTCTATTGTTGAGAGTGGAGTATTGAGGTCTCCTACAATTAACATATTGTTATCAATATGACTCTTTAATTCGGTTAACAGTTGGCTTATGTAGATTGCTGCTCCCATGTTGGGGGTGTAGATATTTACAATTGTTAGATCTTCTTGTTGGATAGACCCTTTGAGAATGATATAGTGTCCTTCTGTGTCTCTAACTACAGTCTTTTTTTTTTTTTTTAAAGATTTTATTTATTTATTTGAGAGAGAGAATGAGAGAGAGAGCATGAGAGGGGTGAGGGTCAGAGGGAGAAGCAGACTCCCTGCCCAGCAGGGAGCCCGATGCGGGACTCGATCCTAGGACTCCAGGATCATGACCTGAGCCGAAGGCAGTCGCTTAACCAACTGAGCCACCCAGGCGCCCTCTAACTACAGTCTTTAGCTTAAAATCTAATTTGTCTGATATAAGAATTGCTACCCCAGCTTTCTTTTGAGGTCCACTGGCATGGAAGATGGATGGCCATCCCTTCACTTTCAGTCTGGATGTATCTTTAGGTTCAAAATGAGTCTCTTGTAGATAGCATATGGATGGGTCCTGTCTTTTTATCCAGTCTGCAACCCTGTCCCGTTTTATGGGAGCATTTAGGCCGTTCATGTTGAGAGTGATTATTGAAAGATATGAATTTATTGTCATCATGTTGCCTATGAAGACCTTGTTTCTATAGATTGTCTCTGTAAATTTCTGTTCTGTATCACTCTTGGGGTCTTTCTTCTTTTATAGAACCCCCCTTAATATTTCTTGCAGGGCTGGCTTAATGGTCACATATTCTTTCAGTTTCTGCTGGTCTTGGAAGCTCTGCATTTCTCCATCCTTTCTAAATGACAGCCTTGCTGGATAAAGTATTCTTGGCTGCATGTTCTTCTCGTTTAGTAGCCTGAATATGTCTTGCCAGGCCTTTCTGGCTTGCCAGGTCTCTGTGGATAGGTCTGATGTTATTCTGATGTTCTTCCCTCTGTACGTAAGGAATCTCTTCCCCCTAACTGCCCTTAAGATGTTTCCTTGGTTCTAAAATTTGTGAGTTTTACTATTATATGCGGGGACGTTGGTAAGATCTTTCCTTGATCTTGGGAGGGGTCCTCTCTGCCTCTAGGACATGAATGTTTGTTTTATTCCCCAGATTAGGGAAGTCCTTAGCTATGATTTGCTCAAATATATCTTCTAGTTCTCTCTCTCTCTCTCTGTCCACCCCCTTAGGGATCCCAATAATTCTGACATTGGAACGTTTCATGGATTTTGAGTTGTTTTTCCCTGGCCTCTGCTTTATCCTTCTTTTTTATCAATTGGTCTTCTAGATCATAATTCGTTCTTCTGCCTCACTTACCTTAGCTGTTAGATTATCTAGGTTAGCTTGGATCTCATTGATAGCATTTTTAAGTTCTGCCAGTTCAGCTTTCATTTCTGCCCTTAGAGACTCTATGTTGCCATTAATCAATTTCTCTATTCTACCTATTGTCTTCACAATTGCTACCCTGAATTCCATTTCCGACATCTTGGTTATATCTGTATCCATTTGTAAATCTGTGGCAGAAATCACAGTCTCTGAGTCTTTCCTATTTTGGGTTTCCTCCTCCTAGTCATTCTGTTGAGGGATGGTTGAGGGAATGTGCAGAGTCCAAATTATTGACCACAACCCAAGCAAGATGCACCTGTTTTATAGGGACCTTAAGGTTGCCAACCTCTTGTTCTCCCAGCCTGTCTTCAGGGGGAGGGGCCTGCTGTGCTGTTATTCAGGCAACCCTGTTTGGGTAGAGTTGCCCTGCCCCCTGTGGGGGGTGGATGGGCTCAATGAAAACCGGTTTTGGGGGGCTTTTTTTCTCTGGCGGCTTTCCCTGGTGACTTTCCATGTCTCTTCCAAGAGTCAGAACAGAAGAGATCATTTCCAACCCTCTGCCTCAGAGCAGAGAGATTGCAGTCTGTTCTTCAGTGAGCTCTCCAGGCCACACTATCTCCATTTCTGTCTGTGCGGCTATAAACTGCAGCATCCTGGGTTGTGCGCCCCTCAGCAGCACTCCCAGTCCTCGCCTCCAGGTCGGGGCAGGTCTCTGCCCTTTGCGCTTCTAAAACTGCCAGCCACCCCCAGTTTCCACGTGACCCCGCTGCTCCAGGTTTCAGTCCAGAGGGCTGCCCTAAAGTCCTTTCCCTGTCACTACCAGTCTGTGAGTCTGTGCTCTGTCCCCAGAGTGGGGGCTTTTGTGCTCCTGTGTTATTTCACCTTCCCAGCACCAGCACTTATGGCAGCTCCCTCCCCCTTCCGTTTATCTTCCACTATCTGCCTGTAGAATCATAGCTCCCCACTTCATACCTCAAAACCAATTGCCTGCGGTATTCTGTTTGTAGCGATCCAGATCTATCTTCTTACATCTCAGGCTGGTTTTGTGGGTGTTCAGAGTGGTCTGGTAGATATCCAGCTCAATTCTAGGGACCGGTTGGAATAGGGTCCCCTACTCCTCTGCCATCTTTTCCTGTCGAAGACCCTGAATAGTCAAAGCAATCCTGAGAAGGAACAAGGCTGGAGGTATATCACAATACCAGATTTCAAGATATACTACAAATCTGTGGTAAGCAAAAAAGTATGGTACTGGCACAAAAAAAGACACATAGACCAATGGAAGGGAATAGAGACCCCCAAAATAAATCCACAGTTACATGGTCAATTAACCTATGACAAAGGAGGCAAGAATATACAATGGAGAAAAGACACTTATTCTCTTCAATAAATGGTACTGGGAAAAATCGACAGCTACATGCAAAAGGATAAAATTGGATCACTTTCTTACACCATACTTAAAAATAAGCTCAAAATCGATTAAAGACTTACATGTGAGACACAAAACCATAAAACTTCTAGAAGGAAACAAAGGCAGTAATTTCTTTGACATTGCCCTTAGTAACATTTTTCTAGCTATGTGTCCTGAGGCAAGGGAAACAAAAGAAAAATAAACTATTGGGACTATATCAAAATAAAAAGTTTGGGTATAGCAAAGAAACCACTAACAAAACAAAAAGACAACCTACTGAATGGGAGAAGATATTTGCGAATGATATATCTGATAAGGGTTTAATATCCCATATATGTGAAGCACTTATACAACTCAACACCAAAAAAACAACCTAATTAAAAAATGGGCAGAGGACCTAAATAGACATTTTTTAAAGAAGACATACAGATGACTAACAGAAACGTGTAAAGATGCTCAACATCACTAATCTCAGGAAAATGCATATCAAAATCACAATCAGGTATATCACCTTACATCAGAATGACTAAAATCAATATGACAAGAAATAAGAAGTGTTGGCATGTAAGAGAAAGAGGAACCTTCATGAACTATTGCTAGGAATGTAAATTGGCATAGCCACTGTGGAAAACAGTATGGAGATTCCTCAAAAAATTAAAAATTGAAATACCATATGATCCAATAATTGCACTACTGGGTATTTACCCAAAGAAAGCAAAAACACTAATTTGAAAAGAGTCATGCACCCCATGTTTATTGCAGCATTATTTATAATAGCCAAGATATGGAAGCAACCTAAGTGTCCATCAATAGATGAATGGATAAGGAAAATGTGGTACACACACACACACACACACAGACACAGACACACACACACACAGAGGAATATTACGCAGCCATAAAAAATGAGATTATGCCATTTGAGACCACATGGATGCACCTAGAGGGTATTATGCTAAGTGAAATAAGTCAGACTGAGAAAGACACATACACACATACAATATAATTCTACTCATAAGTAGAATCTAAAAAAAATGAATAAACAAATTAAGCAAAATCAGACCTATAAATACAGAGAACAAACTGATGGTTGCCAGAGGGGAGGGAAGGGGGGATAGACAAAATGGGTGAAGGGGAGAGGGAGATACAGAATTCCAGTTGTGGAATGCATAAGTCAGAGGAATAAAAGGCACAGCATAAGAAATATAGTCAATGAGACTGTAATAGTGATGTAATGGGACACATAGTAGCAACACTTGTGGTGAACATAGGAAAATGTATAAACTTGTCAAATCACTAAGTTGTATGCCTGAAACTAATGTAACACTGTGTGTCAACTATACTCAAATTAAAAAAAAAAAAACAAAAAAAAAACTTCACACACAAAAACATACTATAGCAGAAACAAGCATGGGACTGGTATATATGAATCTTAGGATTGTGGTAAACTCTGGAAGGCAGGGAAGATAATGGAAGCAGGTGAGGCATGCAAAAGTTTTCAACTCATAATGATTTTTTTCTTTATTTAAAAAAACAAAATATCTAAAGAAAAAATATAATTTCTCAAACTTTGTATTCATAAAATTGTGAATTATTCTTTTGTATATTGGGGAGGGACAATCTTTCTAAATAAGGAGGCATCCCTTACCATTTATAACAAAATAAGCAAACCTCATACAAGAAACTTTCAAAAAACAAAATGACAATGTTTTCATTGGCTTGGACTCAGCAATGAACAATTGTGGATGAGTAGTCTTTTCCTTCCAATTCAAGTATTTATGTTCTTGAATACCACAGGGAAACCTAGCTCCCAGGTCCCTGTTTCTACATATGTTCAGACACCTGAACAATGTGAATAAAATCAGAAGGACATTGAAAACATAGAACAGAATGGTAACTTACTTAAAAACATTCACAGAGCTGGGAAGGAAACAATAAAATGACGATGATGACAACAACAACAACATAGCTGAGGTTGGGGTTCAGTGACATTATTCAAAGGTAAAAGTGAACACACACACAGACATCTGTTTTTTTTGGCTCAAGATAAAAACATAAAGTGATATCTAATAACCATGATCACTAATGATTCTTATTGTCAGTCATTCAGTTTGGTTTTTGTGGGTTTTTTTGTTTTGTTTAGTTTTGTTTAAAGCATTTTTTAAAGGATTTTATTTATTTATTAGAGAGAGAGCCAGCAGCAGAGAGCACAAGTGGGGAGGAGAGGGAGAAGCAGGCTCCCCGCCGAGCAGGGAACCCAATGCAGGACTTGATCCCAGGACCCTGTGATCATAACCTGAGCCTAAGGCAGATGCTTAACCAACTGAGCTACCCAGGCACCCATCATTTTGGTTTTTGAATCCTTATTTCCTCCGTTCAATAATTTGATATTCAATGGCAATACATTGTAACTAGTGAATGTGATGCTAACTGAAGTTCTAAAGTACAAAAGGAAAAAAGAAAATTCAGAACCTATTATCATCAATACGTATTTATTGAGGACCTACAATGCAAGGCACAGGAGGTAGAGATCTTGCACGTTATATAAGGTACACATTCTAGGCACATTCTTAAAAATGGCTTGGTTGATCCTCTTCCATCGACCATGACATTTATATTTATGTCTTTATTGTTAGAAAGATCATTTGGCCTAGATTCATGATTGTTGTACTATATACAATGGCATATATTTATTCCAGAAGTGTTTAGGATGAATTAGCTTTCCACTTAGCTTGTATAATTAAGTGGAACTAACAGATGACATAGATAATCTGTTTTCTCCTAAAAGACCTTGCAAGAGCCAAACTTGCTAAGGTTCATTTTACGCTCTTCAGATTTTGCTTATTTAGAGATTAATTTTGAGGTTTTAAGTCTGAGTATTTTCTGTAAAATGGCTGATATAAGTAGCTCTATATCCAAATGGGGATCTATGTGTATTGTTTCCCATTTTTTACATAAAAAGAAGATATTCATATAAGAATGGTTATCTACATTTTTCCTAATTTCTGAGTTTCTGTTCTTATTAAAAAGATTTCTTCCACATCTGATAAACATTAAATTTTATCAAGTCTAGGATTTCCTTTTTTAACATTTGTGACACCAATGAATACATTAAAGACACTAAGAATATATATATACTAGCCTTTGTGGTATAATTCATGTTTTCTTTTTCTTTCTTAGATTTTCTTATTTCTTATCTTATTATGAGAAATTGGATTCCCACTGGTCTGTGAGAATCCATGTTAGTTAAAATAATTTACTGTTAGATAACTAGTTTATTTACTTTTTTGGTGTTGAAGGTTATATTTATCATTGAATCTTTATTATGAAGAAATGAGTCTAAATTTACTCTTCAGCTATTTGATTTGTTTTGAGTTTCAGTCCTTTTTCTTCATAATCAGCTGATAGAATCTTACTCTCTTCTGGCTTCCATCTTCCTATATTTTGGATTAGAATTCTGATGCCAGCCCAGGGCTCTCTTTCTCTCTCTCTCTCTCCCCCACCCCATTTCTTTTTCTCTTGATGGTAATTTTTCTATATGTCTGGAAACTTGTCAGATTTCTCTTTTTCTTAAGTTCAGGACTTTTCTCCCTCTGTTTCACCATCAGTGCAGTATGGAACACAGTGCAACTTGGAGTGTGCAGAACTGAGTTCCTCAGATCAAATACCTCTCTTTCCACTATTTGATTATTTCTTCTCCACCATGTATTCATTCTGCTTCTTCTGGAATTCCTATTCCATTAGCTCTCTTGGATCCCTATTCCACATCTCTTGCATTTCTTTTTTTTTTTTCCCTCATATTTAAATCTATTTATATTGTGTCCTGTGCTTTGTGGTACTTATTTCATTGGATTTTCCACTTCACTAATTTAGATGCCAGTGGCAACTGCTCTTTCAATTCATCTGTTGATTTGTTTAGGAAATCATGTGTTCTCATTATTATTTCTTTAATCTATAGAAAGATTCTTTATTTTCCTACATTTGAATCAACTTATTTTTTTCCCATTATTTTCCATTTCCATTTGTCTCTCCTTGCTACTTTATTTTTGCGTTACTATTTTTTTTTTTCGAACTGTGTCAGTGATTAAGTTATGGTATTGCTGCTGATAAACTACCCTTCTCTTCTCAGCTTTGTGATGCAGGGACTGTGACTCAACCGCACAGTGGGAAGAGGGGGAAGGAGAACAAGAGAGGGAGGGAGAAGGAGAGAGAGGCTGCAGGGCGGTTGGAATAGAAGGGACTGGTGATTTTCTGTTTACTTCCGGTGGGCTTCCTGCCGTTTCCTTACCCTGTGTCGCCCTAGCAATGCTCCTTCAACCTGAGAGCAGCTGTGCTCACCGACAGCAGCAGCTGGATCTTGTTTGTAGCCTCCCAACTCTGACAAGACCATTTTTTTCCCCCTTTGTTAACTCCCGGAGTACGAGCGCTGGTTATTGGAAGACTCTAATGACACAAGCCCCACAGGTAGGTGAAATAACTCTGTCATGCGCTGGACGTATCCAGGCAGGAAGCCTGCCAGTGTTGCTATCAGGTTACTTAGAAGGACCTCTGCTCCCCAGGCTCCTAACACTGTCTCAGCATAAGGGGCAGGAAAGCTTGGATCTCCCCAGGATGTGCTTCTTTCTGGTATCTGTCCAGGATCCTTCTCAAGTCAGTCTACAAGGTCTAAATCATCCATAAAGGCAAAAGCACCATATTACTTATTAGTTATCGTCTGGAGAACTTTTGCCAATTCAGAGCCTCATATTTCTCAATCGCCCATAGGCCCTAACAGCAATTTGACTTTGGGGATGCAGAGAAATTGGGAGTACAGGGCAAGGGACTTGCATTCAGGTGGCCATGTTTCCTAATCCTCCCTCAAAGACTTTTCTGTGTTTGTTTGTTACAAGAATCTATCTGTGGTGTAACGTGGTATTTAAAAAAAATAATATTTTTATTATCAACAGTTTATATGTCATATCTGTAGTTGGGAACTTAACTTTCAGTGAAGTACAAAAACAATTAAAATAAGCAATCTGGACTGCAGATGATTTTCTCTTTTTTTAAGATTTATTTATTTATTTGAGAGAGAGAGAGAGAGCACAAGAGAGCGTGGGGGAAGGGTAGAGGAAGAGAAACTTCAGGCAGACTCCCCACTGAGCACAGAGCCTGATGCGGGTCTTGGCATCCAGGGCGTCTTGGAACATATCCCCTGTGGATAAGGGAGTACTACTGTACCTGGGAAACTGGAGGAAGGGCAATGGACAAGATAAAAGCCTTTGAGGCCAAAATAAGCTACTTTCCTAAATGTCATTTTTGCCTTTGCTACTTATATATCATTGTATATAGATTACTTTGCCATCTTGGTCATTTTTAGGGTATATATCTTCTTAACACAATATAATTGAATTTTCTTTTGAGGACAGAGACCAAATCCAACAAACATTTATGTCCTAAATATAACAGATTGGGGAATTAAATACCTGCTGGTTTTTATGTATCAAAAAATCCCTAAACTTCTATAACTTAATCTTCATAATAGTTCTTTGTAGTAACTACTAATATTCTCATTTTCTGAATTTGGGAACTGATGCTTACAAAGGTAAGTGGAGATTAACCAAAGTTATTCTGCTAATGAATGGTAAATCCAGATCTCACAATCCAAAGCTGTACTTTTTATCACTACCAAATTGCCCACCTTTCATATTCTTTTCTCATTTCTAATAACATTTTTAAATATTATGAAATTTGATTGAGATTTAAGACTATCAATTGGAATATTAATGGATATTATCATAAGGAGCATGGGTATATCCTTATCAATATAACTGATCTTTTTCAGTATAGGCAGAATTTTATATTTTGTAATAACAATATTCACTAATATTTATCTGGTGTGTGTTATGTTTCAGTTATTGTTCAAAGTAATTCTGTTAATTGTAACAATCAAATAAAAAGGTATTATTACTATTACCTCAATTTTTATAAATGAGCAAATTCAGGCTGAGAAAAAAAAAAGCCCAAGGTCCAAGAACTTGTTAGTAGAGGTATGAGAATTAACTCTGAGAAGTCTGGCTTCTGGGTACATGTCTTTTTTTTTTTTTTTAAGATTTTATTTATTTATTTGAGAGAGAGAGAGAGCGAGTGGGGCAAGGGGCAGAGGGAGAAGCAGACTCCCCGTGGAGCAGAGAACCCAACGCAGGACTCGATCCCAGAATCCCTGGGGTCATGACCTGAGGGGAAGGCAGATGCTTAACTGACATGTACCCGACGGGTACACGTTTTTCACTGTTAAGCTATACACAAATAATATCTTATATTATTTCTCTAAAATCTTAGGTATCTTAATCATTTGCGTCCCATGTTTCTTATATTTATGGGAGAGCAAGTTTTCATATAAAAATTTGATACAGACATACTTCATTTTATTGTGCAGATGTTGTGCTTTTTTAAAATAAATTGGAGGATTTTGACAACCTAGTGTTGAGCACTGGTGAAGATGCTGGAAAATTGTTGAAATGACAACAAAAGATTTAGACTATTACATACACTTATCTGATAAAGTAGCCACAGGCTTTGCGGACACTGACCCAATTCTGAAAGAAGTTCTACTGTGGGTAAATGTTATCAAACAGTATCATATGCTATAGAGAAACAGTTCCTGAAGAGAAGTCAATCGATGCAGGAAACTTCACTGTTGTTCTATTTTAAGAAACTGTCACGGCCACTCCAACCCTCAGCCACCACCACCCTGATCAGTGAGCAGCCATCAACATCGAGGCAAGACCCTCCACCAGCAAAGAGATTATGACTCACTGAAAGCTCAGATGATGGTTAGCGGGTTTTGGCAATAAAGCATTTTTTTTTTTTGCTTTTTTTTTTAAATTTTTTTTTATTCTTATGTTAATCCCCATACATTACATCATTAGTTTTAGATGAAGTGTTCCATGATTCATTGTTTGTGCATAACACCCAGTGCTCCAATTAAAGCATTTTTTAATTAAAGTGTGCGCACTGGTTTTTAAACACAATGCTTTTGCATTTAACAGACTACAGTATAGTGTAAATGTAACTTTTACATGCCCTAGTAAACCAAAAATTTCATTTGACTCCCTTTATTGCAATATTCACTGTACTATGGTAGTCTGGAACCAAACCCGTGATATCTTCAAGGCATACATGTAGTTACTAATTAGTTTGCCAACTGATTCTTTTAAAGTCAATAGATTTTGTATCTGATCTTCTTTCCAAAGCCTGTAACTTGTCAGATGAAAGGAAACACTCTCAACATCAATACTAAATATAATTTTTATTTATAACATTTCAATTAAACAAGTATGTTATAACCTTAAAATGATTTGATAATGGTGTTTTTTTTAAAGATTAAGTTAACTTAAAAAATCATTTTGGGGGCACCTGAGTGGCTCAGTTGGTTAAGCCTCCAACTTTTGGTTTCAGCTCGGGTCATGATCTCAGGGTTGTGAGATTAAGCCCCACGTTGGGTGCAGAGTCTGCTTGAGATTCTCTCTGTCCCTCCGCTCCCCGTCCCCCTCACTCTCTTTCTCTCTCTAAAATAGAAATAATTTTGATATTTCTTGTATGTTATTTTGTACATAGCTTTTGAATAATGCTTAAAAAGTCTTTTTTTCCTACCTAAAATGGTCATTTGTTATTCTCTTAATGTGGTTGTAATACCATTTCAGCCCACTGTGGTCCAATTATATGAATAATTTTTTCACAATCTCTTAAAAATTACTCCCACAGGGGCCCCTGGGTGGCTCAGTTGGTTAAGCGTCTGCCTTCGGCTCAGGTCATGATCCCAGGACCCTGGGATCGAGCCCCACATCAGAGCAGGGAGCCTGTTTCTCCCTCTCCTTCTGCCTGCCACACCCCCTGCTTGTTCTCTCTCTCTCTCTGTCAAATAAATAAAATCTTCAAAAAAAAAATTACACCCACATACCATAAAAGAGGGACAACCTGAAGGAGTGCTGGTAGATTAGTTCTAATATTTCATCAAAATTGGGTTATGGAGGTGAAGTCCAGGAACAAAATCTTTAAGTAAGTGTTGTGGAAATTGCAGGACAGTCATATCATCTTTGTATTTAAAGGGCAACAAACCGAACCATGCCATATTAGGGTGAATTTTCTTTCTCTCTTATTTAGGTTATCATTTCCTTCAAAAAAATCAACTGGACAATATAACTAAGGCGAATTGTGGCATTACAATGAAGGTCATTGTACATTCAATTAAAGTTTGACAGGAGTATTTAAGAAAAAATTCTACCAAGGCAGAGTGACTTTGCTGCTTAAAATGGAATAAGAAGTAGGTAAAATTTCATGTGAAGTTGTCTTGATGAATGTCAAAAATCAATAGGTTGAACATATTCTGTCTTGAAACATGAATAAAGTAGAGAGAGTCTATTTTCTCCTTCGATGATTATGACTGCTCAGTGAGGCATATAATCTACTCATTAGAAGCAGTTTCATTAACTTCTATTTCTTTTCTTAATTACCTAGAGAAATATTCAAATGTCATTACAATCAATCTGTCAACCTTTATTAAGTATATACTCTCTTAGGTGTTGTGAGAAATTCAGTAAAACCTGACATGACCCTTTCCTTCCAGAAACTTCTAGGATAATAATCTAATAATAACCATAATTACTATTTGTTTGGAGGTTATTATATGCCAGATATTAGATGTAATATCTAATTTGATTTTACAATATTCCTATGAAATAGTTATTTGTTCTGCTTTGTGCATAAAAAGCTGAGACTAAAAATTTCCTTATCCAAATTTGCACATCTAGAAATTGTCAGAGCTGAAACACAAATGCACAGTGGTTGGATTCCAAAAGGGGTGCACTGGTGTACAAGGTTAGGTCTTTAACCTTGACTAAGAATTCCTACCAGGGAACTAAAAGTGAGATCTATGTGCCTTCTGATGAAATACCCCATAGTGCAGTGCTTCTTGAAATTTAACATGTTTAATCTAGGATCTTATTCAAATGAAGATTTTTATTCAGTAGGTATTAGTGAAGGCTGAGGTTCTGCCTTTCTAACATGTTCTCTAGTGATCCCATTGCTTTTAGTCAGGAGATAATATGGAGTAATAAGACTTTAGGGGACCTTGAACAAAGAAGAGCAAGATGCAGAATAAAAATGATAAACTTAAAATTTCATGATGTTATAAATCAGTTAATTTATACAAACTTAAGAAATAATAGCTATAATTTCTAACGGTCATATATTTATTAGGAAATTAAGAAACAACAAAAAAATGTATCTATAAATTAGTCAAGTTTGCCTGAATTTCTGCTTCTAGTCAAGATGGGGTAGCAGGGACCTGATTTACCATCTGCCTGAAATAACTAAAAAGCCACACAAAATATATGAAACAATGGTATTTAAGCCCTTAGACGTCAGAAAAAGGGCAATGATTTCTGAGAGCTGGAAAACAAAAGGCAGGAACCCTCTGATTGTCCTAGCTTACTACCTGGAGAAAGTTTCCAGACCACGGCCCAGGAAGGAAAAACCCAGGCAGAGCTTGTTGGTCTCCTGGTTTGAAAATGAACAGGCAGGGATCCCTTTTACCTAGAGTTCACAGGGCAGAATACCGGACAGGACAGAGTTCATGAAGACAGAATCTCAGAGATCAGAAACAGTAATCGCGGCTCACCTAGGGCTGGTCCAACACCCAGGGCCAGAGCAGATGACTTTAAAATTCAGAAATATCACTTCCAGTACAAGGGTCTTGCCTCAGTACTGGGAGAATTTAACCTTAGAATAAATGTAGCCCTGGTCCTGCCTAACAAAGCTTAGAAGCAAGACTCAAAGGGATCAGACTTTTAAAATAACTGGGTCCCAGCATAATGCTCAAGAAATACAAAAATATTTATAGAAATTCAAAAATATCCTACACCTAACAAGGTGAAATTCACAATCTCTGGCATCCAATAAAACCTACTCAGCATGCAAAGGATCAGAGAAACACTATCTATAATGAGCAGAAAAATCCATCAAGCTATTCAGAAATCACACAAATGATAGAATATGCAAGGAAATTAAAAGCTATTATTATTATATTCTATATGGGCTAGAAATAAATTGAACATATTAAAAAGATAAATAGAAACTATAAAAAAGATCAGAACTTGCTTCAAACACAAAAAGCAGGCAATGACATTTAAAGAAACACAAGCAATCAAGAAACTCTATCATATCCTTTCTTATTCCTGCTACTTTCTTGTATTGGCCAACACTATGGTGAAAATGATGGCAGAGAAGAAAAGGGAAAGACAGGGCAATGCATGGATCCATTTCCTTTTAATCCTTCTTACTCATCAGCAACCTGAAGGTCAAGAATGTTGGTAGAACATGAATGTATCAAGACGGGATAAAAATAGTTTTGCAAGTTTTGTGCAGCATTTCCACTCTTTTGATAAGAACAAGACATATGTGCACGCACGAGCTACTAAATATGAATGGTGTAATTTTGGTAATTTTGTATATCAGTTAAATGCTTGTATATTTGCATTTAGAATTGGCTTTGCACAACATAAAGATAAATGGCAAAATTCATACTAATAATTTAAAAGTTTCTTTTTTCTTATTTATTTATTTATTTGAGAGAGAGAGAGGGAGGGAGAGAGAGACTGTGTGCATGAGAGAGCACAAGCAGGGCCTGGGGCAGAGGGAGAAGCAGACTCCCCACTGAGTGGGGAGCCCAACATGGGGCTCAATCCCAGGACGCTGGGATCATGACCTGAGACAAAGGCAGAGGCTTAACTGCTAAGCCACCCAGGCGCCCCAAAGTTTTATTTTTTCTTTATTTAGAAGGCCATTAAATAGCAAATGAAGAACACCATGACTAGCTAAGAGAAAGACTGCAAAAGAAAAAAAAAAAAAAAAGCTTTGTATTTTAGTACCTTTAAGAGAAAATCTTCTCTGCTTTTCAAACAAGGGATCTCACATTTTCATTTTGCACTGGGTCTTGCAAATTATGTATCTGGCCCTGAAGTGAAACAATGGTTGCTTAACGGACCCTAAAGAATAGTGGGAGGGAGGGATTTCAAAAGTATAGGAGAAAACCTTTGGGAATGGTTGAGTGCATTTATTATTTTAATTGTGGTGGTAATGTCATAAGGGTGTACATATAACAAAACTTATAAAAGTTTACACTTCAGGGGCACCTGGGTGGCTCAGTTGGTTAAGCTCCTGACTCTTGGTTTCAGCACAGGTCATGATCTCAGGGTTGTGAGATTGAGTTTGCGCTGAACTCCGAGCTTAGCTCAGTGGAGAGTCTGCTTGAAGATTCTGTCCTTCTGCTCCTGCTACCATTCGCGCTCTTTCTTTCTCTCTCAGATAAATAAATCTTTAAAAAACAGTTTATACTTAAACATTAATGGCTTATTAAAAGTCAGTTTTACCTCAATAAAATGCTAAAAAATATTGTTATCATATATTTTAGTTTTTGTTTGAGAAAATTAAAAAAAGTTAAAAGCTAAAATGTCAAAGAACTTATGCATATTAATTGCATTTATTTTTGAAGCTCAAAGAAACTATATGATGTATGATTGCTGGCTATATATCCAAGACTTCTGAATAAAATGCATATAAATATGTCATATCTTACTTTTCATAAAATGCATTTTAGATCATTTGATTAATGACGTTTCCAACTTATCTAAAAATTACAAAATGGCATTGAATGCATCACATACAACCAACTAAAATACCCCAAAAGCTTCAAACTCCTTTGAAATATTTACACCAAAAAGCCTCAAACTCCTTGAAAATATTTACAATAATTAAGCCCTTTGCTGAATTTGTCAAATTTGAAGTAATGATTCAATAAACATTTAAAAATATAATACTACAGGCTAAAGTTTTCCATAAAGCTGTTGAATTAAAGGAGACATAGATGTTTGAAGTTCCCTTTCTTATCTCTATACAACATTATAACCACCATCTCTTAAACTTCCTCTCTGGAAGAGGAAGATCGCCTGCTTCTAAGTCATGGTTCCCAAACTTTTTACCCATAGTGATTCTTTTATTACTTTGTTTTCCCACATGTACTCCATAAGTTGAAAGATCTGGTCTATCTAATAAGATGCCTTTATTTGATTAAACTTAGTTCCCTCATTTTTCTTTTTCAAAAACTTTTTTTCTTACTTCTATCCTTAGGACAGCCATCCTGAGTTGATGTAATTTCAGCAAAAATAATAAATAAATATAAAAAGATTACTACTTCTATTAGATTTTCAAGACTGTTGGCAAATACCTTTAGGAAGTACTGAAGATGATTTAGCCAGAATCCTTGTCTTCTACAGATTGTATAGATTCTTTTTTTTTTTTTTTAAGATTTATTTATTTATTTTGAGAGAGAGAGAGACTGAGACTGCAAGTGGGGGAGGGGCAGAGGGTGAGGGAAAGAGAATCTGGAGCAGATTCCCCATGGAGTGTGGAGCCCAACACATGGGGCTCGATCTCACAACCCTGAGATCATGACCTGAGCTGAAACCAAGAGTCGGTCGCTCAACCAACTGAGCCACCCAGGTACCCCCAGATCATATAGATTCTCTAGGAGAAGCAGTCTTTCAGCTTCTGCTGTCTTTATAACAATGGACATTACAAGAAATATTGAGAGAATATAGGGTTGAACAAGGGGAAAAAGATTCTTGGAGATATTTTTTCTTCAGGGAAGAATACTTGACTGGTGACTAATGGAAACCAAAAGATTTCTTGGTACCAATGACCATACAAATTCTCTAATTTCTTCTGAAACACAGGATTTGATTCAGGGAAAGGACAGAACAAATGGATGACAGTCCATGTCCCATTCAGGTTATTCCCTAAAAAACTTGCTGTCCTTTAGGCTGTGAGAATGGAGCTGTTTAAGAGCTGGGTTAGTATCTAGAAAAACAGGATAATTTTGTTTTGCTTATATTGTGTAAGAAATTTATAGAAAAGAAGAAAGCTAGAAATCCTTTCAGATACTACAAAAGCAACTTTATTTGGATTTTTATCAGTTGTTAATTGGTTGTTGAAGAAAAACTACACCTGTGAGATATTTTAAACTTACATGTATAGGCTCAAACTGCTTTTTCTGTCATCTACCAATCAATCAATCAATCAATCTACCTACTTACCTTCCTACCTACTATCTACTTACTTATTTACCTATTTTAATTAAGTTGGTATTTTATTTTTCAGTCCTCTTAAAATTCTGCTTGGTATTTGAAATTTCTGGCTAGATGGTACAACATTTTTCTCAATGAATGATGAATTATACAAGGCCTTTTACGCATCCAAATTATGGGCCCTGCTTTTTCTCTCCTTCTAAGGAAAATGCCTTGTGCATGCACATTTGTTTTCCCCCTGAAGCTAGTAAGCCTAAGGATAGATGTTATTTGGTACTACTTCAAAACTGGAAAAAATATTGATCCAAATATTCAATGTAATTTATTGTGATCCCAATTCAATTTTCAGAAGTTTTCTGTAAGATGTGTGTGTGTGTGTGTGTGTGTGTCTGTTTTCTCCTGTAATTCATAAAAGAGCTATGTGCTCCTAAACAAAAAGTTACCACGTTCAGCTTTCTTATGGCTATCCAACTGATACCTTTCACACCACTGTTCCAATTTATTAGGGATGAGAGATAACCTCAAGACTCAGATCTTAAGTAATGTTTTTCATTATAGATAAAGAATGAATGAAAGTAAGGTCATAAACCAAGTTCTTATTCCAAAGCATAATTTCTCAAACTTCTCATGAGAAATTCATCTTGATCATATGGATAAGTGACATTGTATTAAGCATTACTTTTTTACTAAGTTTATATAAAATGTCTTATAAATTTTTTGAATTACATCATGCCTAAACAACACCAGAATACTTCATACGAATTTAGAAAAACATGAAGACTATCAGTTAGAAGTACTGTTTGTGCTGGATAGAAAAGAGACGCCAAGTTTCAGCAAAGGTCTAATCTGAAATACTGCCTCAATTTCTCCATTTTTCTCCCCACACAGTTAAAGTTCTGCATGCCTAAATTATTTTAACTAAAAGAAGTGATACAAATGTCATTTTGTGATATTTTCATCACACAGTGAAACAATATGCAGCGCAAAAGAATGTGGGTTTCATTGGTATAAGAAAAGATACCTTTTTTTATTTCCAAATAAATTCTTTGAGCATCAGGTTTATATACCCATTGGCTTGGACCATTCCAAAAAAGTATAGAAGAAAATTGAAAAAAAAAATCTAATTTACATACTGTTACGAGATTACAGGTCTCTAAAAATGATCCCAACAAAGTATAATCTAACCTGTGCATGAAATTCTTCTAGTCAGGAGGTCAGTTTTACCTTATAAGGTAAACTTTTGATACCAGAGAGGACGTGGGGTGATGGGTGAAATAGGTGATGGGGATTAAGGAGTGTTCATCAAAATAAGTGTATTGTATGGAATTGCTGAATCACTATATTGTACACCTGAAACTAATATTACATTGTATGTTAACTAACTGGGATTTAAATAATAACTTTAAAAAAAGTAAACTTTTGCAAGTTTTTATTCTGAAAAAGTTATGTTCAATGAAAAATTTATTTAACATTCATTAATGTTTTCATAATCACATTAATGGTATATAAGGCAGATGAACAGCTTTTGTCTCAGCACCTTAAAAAGGATCAAAGAACATGAAGGCATGTTCTTTAGTTTTATATAATAGGAGGCCATGGAATATTAGATTTTGATAATAAAAAATTGCACTATGTAGGTTTATTTAGGCTCTCCCATGTATTAGAGAGTTTGGTAGCTGTGATTCTGGTTTCTTATTTGTTTTTTAAAAATTGAGGTATAATTTACATACAGTAAAATCACCCTTTTAGTGGATATTCCATGAGTTTTGATGAATACATATAGTCATGTAACCATTACTGAAATCAAGACACAGAAGAATTAATTTCATTCAGTCCACAAATTCCCTCTTGCTCCTCCACCCACCTTCAGACCTTGGCAATTACTGATCAGTTTCATGTCTTTAGAGGTTGGCCTTTTCCAGAATGTCATATATATGCTTTCAAACAGCAGGTAGCTTTTGAATCTGCCTTCTTTCCCTCAATATAATGTACTTGAGATTCATCCATGTTGTACATGTATTAATAAGTTCTTCCTTTTTACTGCTGAGTGATACAGCATTATATGAATGTATCAAAGGTTGTTTATTCATTCACAAATTGAAGAACTGTGGTTCTTTGTGAAACTGGGTTGTTCCCAGTTTGGGGAAATTATGAATAAATTTGCTACAAACATTCACATACAAAACTGTGAATATCAGTTTTGATTTCACTGAGTAAATATTGAAGAATAATATTACTGGGCCATTTGATAATGGTATATTTAATTTTAAAAGAAATTGCCAAAGTGGTCATACCATTTTGTATTACAAACAGCAATGTAATGATCTTCGTCCTTTCCAGTGCATTTAGTATTGTCAGTATCTTTCTTTCTTTCCTTTTCTTTTACATATATATTATAATCATTATTTTATATATATTGTAATATATACTAGAATGGCTTAAAAATATTTTATATATAAAATATACGAAAGAATAATATATAAATATATAATATTAAATATATATTATTTATTATTAAATATATTATGTGCCATAATAATTTACATAAATATATTATTTATTAATACATATGTATATAATCTATAATCTATAACATATAATATACAATATTTTTTCAGCCATTTTAATAGGTATGTACAGGTATCTATCTACTTGTGTTTTTCATTTGTGTATCTTCAATAACTAATAATCTTAAAGATCTTTTCAGGTGCTTATTTGCCACTGACAAATCTTTGGTGAAATATCTTTCAACTGTTATACCCATTTTTATATGTTGTTTTGCTTTCCTTATTATTGAGATTTCAGGGTTCTTTTTTTATTCTGGGTACAAATCCTTTATCAGATATATGACTGATATATATTTTCTCCCACCCTGTGGCC
Source organism: Neomonachus schauinslandi (assembly GCF_002201575.2). Lineage (NCBI taxonomy): Eukaryota > Metazoa > Chordata > Mammalia > Carnivora > Phocidae > Neomonachus > Neomonachus schauinslandi. The sequence goes on from NC_058404.1 coordinate 99,196,637, forward strand.
TGTTTTTCTTTTGTAATTCTTAACTTTTAAAATTTTTATTGAAGTATGGTTGATACACAATGTTGCATTAGTTTCAGGTGTACAACATAGTGATTCAACAAGTCTATATGTAATACGATGCTCACTATACATGTTGCTACCATCAGTCACCATACAAAGATTATAATACCATTGACTATATTCCCTATGCTGTAACTTTTCTCCCTGTGATTTATTCATTGCTATCTGGAAGCCTGTACCTCCCACTCACCTTCACCCATTTTTGCCTATGCCCCAACCCCCTGCTGCTCTGGAAATCATCACTTTGTTCTCTGTACTTATGGGTCTGTTTCTGCTTTTTGCTTGTTTATTCATTTGTTTTGTTTTTAGATTCTACATATAGGTGAAATCATATGGTATTTGTCTTTCTTTGTCTGACTTACTTCACTTAGCATAATAACCTCTAGGTCCATCCATGTTGTTGCAAATGGCAAGATCTCATCCTTTCTTATGGCTGAGTACTATTCTGATCTATCTATCATCTATCTATCTATCTATCTATCTATCTTTCTTTCTATCTCACATCTTCTTTATCTATTCATCGATCAATGGACACTTGGGTTGCTTTCCTATCTTGACTATTATAAATAATGCTGTAATAAACATAGAGGTGCATATATCTTTTTGAATTAGTGTTTTCACTTTTAAGGGGCAAATATCCAGTCGTGGAATTACTGGATTATATAGTATCTCTAGTTTCAATTTTTTTGAGGAACCTCCATAATGTTTTCCACAGTGGCTGCACCAATTTACATTCCCTCCAATAGTGCACAAAGATGTCTTTTCTCTATATAGTCACCAACACTTGTTTTTTCTTGTCTTTTTGATTCTAGCTATTCTGACAAGTGTGAGGTGATATGTCATTGTGGTTTTGATTTACATTTCTCGGATGATAAGTGATATTGAGCATCTTTTCATGTTTCTGTTGGCCATCTGTATGTCTTCTTTGCAAAAATGTTTATTCAGTTCCTCTGCCCATTTTTGGTCAGATTATTTGTGTTTTTTGGTGTTGCATTGTGTACATTTTTTATGCTTTGGATATTAACGTCTTATCAGGTATCTCCTTTATGAATATCTCCTCCCATTCAGTATGTTGTCTTTTTGTTTCATTAGTGGTTTACTTCACACTGCAAAACTTTTTATTTGGAATAGCCCCAATAGTTTATTTTTTGCTTTTGTTTCCCTTGGCTCAGGAAACATATCTAGAAAAATGTTTGTACAGCAAATGCCAGAGAAATTACTGCCTGTTTCCTTCTAGGAGTCTTGTGGTTTCAGGTCTCACATTTAGGTCTTTAATCCATTTTGAGTTCATTTTTGTGTATGGTGTAAGAAAGTGGTCCGGTTTCATTCTTTTGCATATAGCTGTTCAGTTTTCCCAGCAGTTTTTATTGAAGAGACCGCTGTTGCTTGTCTTTTTATTGTCTTAAAAGGTTTTTTCAAGCAGCAAAATTCTTAATTTTGATAAAGTCCAACATATCAATTTTTTCTTTTATGAATCACTGGATTCCTAATTTTATAGAAAACTTACTGCTTTCTATATGGGAATAGCGATTTTACACTGCCCGTCCTCTTAACTCTTGTGCTAACAATTGCTCATTTGATATGCATTAGTTGTTCATAGTAATTATATTTTCCAGGTTCGAAGTCAATTCTGTTAAAAAAAATAAGTAAACACAAGGGTCCCTGGATGGCTCAGTTGGTTGAGCGCAGGACTCTTGGCTTCAGCTCAGGTCATGATCTCAGGGTCATGAGCCTTGGGTTGGGCTCCCGGCTCAGCAGGAGTCTGCTTGAGATTCTCTCTCTTCTCTCCCTCTGCCCCTCCCTCTATTTGTGTGCTCACATGTGTGTGTGTGTTTGTGCTCTCTCTCTCTTTCTCTAAAAATAAATAAATAAGTCTAAAAAAAATAAGTAAACCCAGAAAGATCCTTGACTGCAGTTTTCCCAAATTTCACTCTCATAGCATCCAGTGTCAAATTGTTTCCATTGGCTAGGTTCCTATTGAATATACTATCCCATAGAAACCTCATTTATAAGGATAATTTGTACTTTGTCAAAAGTCAGAGGTGAGAATATAGCTTTTATTAAAGTGGAAAACAGCTGAAATTTAATTCTAAATTTTTATACATGTTATATTTTCATCATTAATTAGTATTATGGTTTGGATTCTCCATTAATTTTATCATATCAAGTAATACAGAATGAAACTCAAGAAATAGAAATACAAAAATTTCCATTTATTATTTAAAAGGATAAAGATCCTACATATGAACAATTTCCCCATAAATCATCAGATATTAGCTGTAATAAAGATTGTATAAATTTGAAAGTTGGTTTATTTGCTTCAACTTCTTTGTTTAAAGTCTAGATATTTGTGAGAAACTCCTAAACTGTCACAGGCTTACCTTACCACATTTAGGAAATCTAGTGACTATTTAAAGTCCTGAGTTTACATAATAAACAGAAGAAGCTTGCTGGTCAGGAACACTGTCTACGTACATCCACAGATATAAAGATATTTGGCTTATTTGGTTTTACTGACAACTCCATTTTCTGGAGAGCAATGCATTGATATGGAAACCCAGACTTTAGAAAATAGTCCGGTTTTATGAAGGTTGAAGCACTGTAGAATTCAGTAAGGGGGCTTCTCTTTGATAACCATTGCAATGTCAGCTAAACTTGGAAATGAAAAGCTGCTCCTGAAGGGAATTTATCCAAATAGAGTCAGAAAGTTTGAAGGAGAGACACTTAATAAAATAATGCTGTCAGGGACCCATAGGGTTAGAAAAAATTAAGTTTGGGCCTGTGTAACTGCTGAGAGCACAGTTTTACTTCTAACTGAGGATGGACCGGCTCTCCTCTAGCAAGAACTATGTAGAGAAGTCTCTCAGGTGAGAGGAGTGAGTTAGCCTACAGATTAGGGATATACAGAACAGAATTCTGCCAGAGAGATAAGACTGATAAAGTGATGAGGTTTTGTATTTACCTACAAAATATCTCCTTGAAAACAGTCTGCAAATAGATAGGTTTTGGTAACTGATCATGTCTTAAAGACTCCACATGGAAAGTATCCTGATGATTTGATCCAAAGAAAAGAAACTTTAAGTCATTTATGGTGTGGTAAGAAGTCTGGCTAAAGCAAAAGACAGTGAAATTTCTGTGTTGGGATACTGCGAGGTCCTTAAAAAATAGAAGTCATTAATTTTTGTTCAGATTTTATACCACCCATATTTTAATGTAAAACCAAAAATATATCATAACCTGGGTCCCATTTTAATAGCAAGAATTCATACTACAAGGAGATCATCCCCAAGGGATGTAATTATAATCACATTTTAAAATCCTGACACTTTCCTTTCCTCTAAAAAAACCTCATTGTGTGCTTACAGATGTTATATAATCTCTATCGGACTCAGTTTTCTCATTGTAAGGTGAGAAAAATCGGTAACACCTACTTACTAACAGGTCACAATATATGTAAATTACTTCGGATAATACCTGGTACACTGTTAACGTTCGATAATGGGTAGCTGTTGTGTTGTTACTCTTCACTTCTTATAAGCTTTCAGTCTTAGCCACTTTGCAATTATACGCATTAACTATTTTACACAACTTAAAAAAAGTCAGGCAAATCAAGAATCTTTGTCTATTTTATTGATGTTATGGAACTTGGATGAATAAACACAAGCACTATTAGATTGCACATTGATTTATGTATTCATAAAAGAAAACAGTGTCTGACAACTCTGGAAAGAACCAGGTTTTAGTTAAGGCCAGGATAAGAAGGACTTAGTCAGCTAAAGTTCTGAGGATGTAGGGCATTTTGGTGATTATGGAACGGAGATTCCAGAATACTTGGATTAGATTTGCTTGGGCAGTCTCATCAGACTTGGTACCTGTTCACTGTGCTTTCTGAGTATTTTCATTTCAGGGAAAAAACTTTATTTACTTTGAACAACTGCAGCAATATAAACTGGTATTTTTTTATTTGTGGACACAACCAACAAGTTACATATAAGATCAAAATTTACTGATCAAAATGTATTCACTCAGAGAGATTAAAAGGTATGTTCCTCTCTAACTCCATATTATAAGATCCTAGAAATCAGGAATCCTGAGTGATGTATTTAAACATTTTTAAAGTATTCAGACTCTGAATATTTTTCAGATACTAAAGTTCTTGTTCATATAGTGAACTCTTCATCCAGAAACTCTGTGTCTTTATTACTTTAGTCTATGATAATAATAACACTAACAATATTAGTAATAAGAGTAGGTACTTAAGTACTTATTCTGGGCAAGCATCTGTTCATTTCATGGTTTAAGTCAGTCAATCCTGTGACACTGGGATGTAAATGACAGTTATCATCCTCACTTTATAGATAGGGAAGCACAGGCACAAAGGGTTTAAATAATTTGCCTGTTATCCTAAAAACTGGCATTTCAACACAGGAGGTCAGACTCCAGATATAAACTGATTCTCATTTTGTTTTATTTTCTGGAACAGACGATAAACATTCATAGGAAACTCTATGCATTCATAGCCATTTTCCCATTAATCTAGGGCTTTAGGATCTTTTTATCAACATTGTTCTTCTATTTCCAGACTTTCTCATAGGTAGAGAAGGCAGAAATAAAATAGCAGAGCTCTGTTTTTTTTTTTTTTTATCTGTAAGGACTTTTTCTATTCAGTCTATACCCCAAAGTTCATGATTTTAGCCACTCTTTTGAAAAGATCCTAAAATCCTATTTTACTGTTAACCCTGGACCAAACCAAATATTTTCCAGTATCTCAATTTCTGAGATCTGCTGGGAAACAACCAATAACAATATAGACTTGGACCACTACAGATGTAAAATTTAAAATTCTGGCTGTATTTATGAGTAGTTCTTTCTGCATATAGTGCTGTGGCAATTCTCATTCTTTTTTTTTTTTTTTTAAGATTTATTTATTTCAGAGAGGGAGAGAGAAAAAGAGAAAGAGAGAGAGAGAGCGTGGGGAACGGCATAGGGAGAGGGAGAGAAGCCAGACTCCACTAAGCGCAGAACCCGATATGGGGCTTGATTTCATGGCCCTGAGATCACAACTGAGCCAAAATCAAGAGTTGGAACCTTAACCAATTGAGCCACCCAGGGGCCCCTATTCTCATTCAAGTATCTACTCATGTCCAATAATTCCCCATTTCCCCACCTCTCCCACCTGAGGAAGATGGTTTCCCACTTCAGAGAGGAATAGAGCAAAATATGGCACACTCTCAAAAGATTCTACATATTTCTTGCTTGCATGCCCTTTCCGCCTGTGCACACAATGGATGCTAACATAAAATACATTCCGTGTGTTTTTAGATTCCAGAACAGTCTAGTGATCAAAAGCACAAACTCTGAAACTGGACTTCTTGGATTCAAATATGGTTTCAAATATTGTTTCCTGTCTGACCACGGCAGGTTTTTAAACCACTTGTGACTCAGATTCATCATCTGTAAAATTGGGATAATAGTTGTTCCTGCTCATTGAGTGATTATGAGGACTACGTGAGTAAATAAGTATAGACTACTTGTAACAGGGCCTAGCTCATAATGAGTCAAACAGTACTTATTGTTATTTTAATTACTTGTCTTCCAAGAATTAACTCCAAGTTTACCCTTTTCTATATGATTCTCCATTTGGAGTTAAGTTAGTCCATTTGCTTTCATAATTCCACAATTCTTTATATTTTAGTTTTAATTTTATTTTTTTAAGGTTTTATTTATTTGAGAGAGAGTGAGAGAGAGAGAGAGAGAGAGCACGAGCAAGGTGAAGGGCAGAGGGAGAACCAGGCTCCCTGTTGAGCAGGGAGCCCGATGTGGGGCTCGATTCCAGGACCCTGAGATCATGACCTGAGCCGAAGGCAGAGGCTTAACGGCTGAGCCACCCAGGTGTCTTGTATTTTAGTTTTATTATAGCACCTATCACCTTAAATTATATCCAGCACTGTACAGCCGTAAACAGAAGATGTACCTTATCTTTGTACTGTTACCACATTCCCTTCCACCAGTTCAGTCTCAAAAAATTGTTAGTAAATGAATTAAAATAAGATTATGAAACTAGGCCTTAGTAATACCTGAAAAATAAATGTAATATCATTAATATGGAATAGTCTAGATTTCCCAGATATTCAGTTAGTATCTGAAGCACTTATGTTTAATTAATAGTGATTAATATTTTATTTAACTCTCTAGTGTGAACAACCAAGGGTGTCTTAGAAAATGCATTTATTCTCTTTATTTTTTATAACCTACAGAAAAGAATTCAGGAAATATTATCTGTAGATGAAAATTATCTTAATAATAGTAAACAGACATACTCAAATTTAAATAAGTCTAGCTGCATTTAGGCTCATAAAAATTTCAATCCCTATGCAATTTTATGAGCTATTATTAATATGTGGTTATTATGTATCAATGTATAGATATAAATAGAAAACTCCTAACTCATGTATAATTCATACACTTCCTTGAATGAACAGCAAATGTGAGGATTGAGGTTATAATCTTTTCATGTTATAGATCAGCGGTCTCAAAGTATGCAAAATATGATCTGTGGACCTCTAGAAGCTTCTGACACATTTTCAAGAGTGAGTCCCAAACTATTTTCATAATAATATGACATTATTTTCCTATTTCACTGTGTTGACATTTTACTGATGGTGCAAAAGCGATGATGCGTGAAAGTGATGTGCCTGAGGGCAAATCAGGGCAGTGGCACCAATTTGTATTGTAGTGATTGTAGTCTTCGTCAGCGGGCAATCACAGTTTAAAAAAAATAACAGTTTCACTTCAGGGTGCCTTTGATGAAACAATAAGGAGGATTAATTTTTTAGAAATCTTAATCCATGAGCGCATGTGCGATATAATTGGTAGCATGCATACAGCACCCTTCTGTTGGGCGCATACAAAAAAGAGTGGGGCAAGTAAAAGCACTAGCGCAATTGCTTGATTTGCAGGCTGAACCAGCCGCTGAACCATTTCTCATGGAATGCCACTTTGCCTTGAATGAATGATGGGCAGATACACTATGATTATTCAGGCTGCTATATCTGTATCTGGCAGATATTTTCTCAAAAATGAATGAAGTGAGCCTGTCACTTCAAAGAAAAACTGACAGCAGTGGTTGCCAGTGAAGAAGTTCAAGCTATCAGGTAAGAATTAGAAATTTGGAAAACTTGTATTCATCTCTGTGAGTGCCACAGCTTCCAATGGTTAAAAACTTTTCTGATGATGTTGGTGATAATATTAATAAATGATTTTTTATATTGTATAATGAAATGTGTCAACATCAGGAAGACCTAGACAGTTCAGTAAATCTTCCATATGACCAGTGTATAATTTTATAAAATCATGCATGCATGGTTTTATAAAATTGTTTAACTTGTACCCAAAGTACAAGTTACACTAATGGATTTTAATGTAACAGAGTTCACAGAGTAAATTGATATGATTACAGATTATAGTGCAACTAACCTTTAAGAAACTACCACCTGTCAAGTAATGGTGAAGTAGCAGAGAAGAATATATGCAATTATTTTAAAAGACACTAAAAATATGCCTTCCTTTTTCAACTAAAAATTTGTATGAGGTCATATTTTCTTCATACACTTCGACTAAATATATTTTAATAGATGAAATGCAGAAGCAGATGTAAGAAACCAGTTAACATTAACCATTGAGACAGGCATTTAAAAGGATTTGTGAACATGTAAAAACATTTAAGAGTGTAAAAAAGTCACTATTCTTGCCAAATATTCTTCTTTGGTTTGGAAAATATAGATATTTTTCATAAACCTATGTTATTTATACTCACTTATCATGGCAGTATTATTGCTATTTTAAAATTAGCATCTCTCTTTAAATTTATAACATGCTAAATTTTGACAGATATAAACCACATTAACAAAAGCTCTTTGGGAGTCCTCAATTTTTAAGAGTATAAACGGGTCCTGAGACCAGTATGTTTGAGAAATGCTGCTATAAACAAATAGTTTGGTCAGCATTGCTAAAGCATATGGAAGGAGAAATCTATTTAGGCTGCATGAAAGTTCTATCCATACCCATATATGTTTTGCAAAGGAAGGTGGAACACTTAGTGTAAAAGGTTCGTTAATGAAACTGTCTCTTGTCAAGTTCACATGCATATCTAAGCACGGTCCCCAAATGCCAATACAATCACACAAAAGGAGATGCTATTCTTATTTGTGCCCATTAAGTGTAAAGTATGAAAGCTAGGTCCTGTGTACCAGATTCTATGCTGCTAAAAAAAAAAACAACTGGAGTACTACAAAGATCCTTGCACACAAGAGCCTTTCTCATTGGCTATCTACTTTGTGCTGGGTTTTTTTTTAAAGATTTTTATTTATTTATTTGATAGAGAGAGAGACAGCGAGAGAGGGAACACAAGCAGGGGGAGTGTGAGAGGGAGAAGCAGGCTTCCTGCCGAGCAGAGAGCCCGATGCAGGGCCGATCCCAGGACCCCGGGATCATGACCTGAGCTGAAGGCAGACGCTTAACGACTGAGCCACCCAGGTGCCCCTGTGCTGGGTTTTTTAAATCATTTGATTAGACATATGAAAAAAGCTTTCACCGATATGCAGACCTGAGCACAGACAGAAGAAAATGTGTTTCTATTAGAGAAAGAAATTGTTGATTTGAGAAAGAAAATGTATACTGGGGCTCCTGGGTGGCTCAGTCGGTTAAGCGGCTGCCTTCAGCTCAGCTCAGGATCTCAGGGTCCTGGGGTTGAGTCCTGCATCAGGCTTCTTGCTCAGCAGGGAATCTGCTTCTCCCTCTGCCCCCCCCCCCCCGCTTGTGTTTTCTCTCTCTCTCTCAAATAAATAAATAAAATCTTTAAAAAAGGAAAATGTATACTATAAGAGAATTCTTCAAAGTGAAATTATAAAAGTACACTTCAGAATTTTTAGTATCTAAGAAATACCACGTTATGAAATGTTGGCATCATAAACACCTGGAAGGGTTAAAGCTGCTGCAGAAATTTTGTTATCCATTTCCCCAGCCTCCCCTCCATTTCCTGCTTTGTGTTCTTTTTAAAGGAAACTACTTCAAGGATGTAGAGGCTAGTTTTTGATGTCAAAGTGACACTTCCCTTGTTTCTTTTGAGTGAGCAGAGGCCTGGAAATTTCATTAGTCCCTCATTAGGGTTTTCAAAAAGTTCAGCTATTGATTTCATAAAATTCCTTTCCTGTATTTTTCTGTAAATGTATACAATAGCTCCTAACATATCCTCCTCCAGGAAGGCAGACACTCAACTAGCAATTTGACCTTTCGAATTCCTAAATGATGTAAGAGAGAAGTAATTATAGCACATATGGATAAATCATTATCAAAAATATTCACTGTGATTTCTTTCTTTCTTTCTTTTGATGATGTGAGGGCAATGGGCTTCACATCTGGCACAGGGCTAACACAAATAGTATTTATTGATTTCTAAATAATAATAGCAATTAAAGTTTCTCGTTAGCAACTTTAGTCCCTATGTGTATGTTAAGGATTTATAAAGGTTCATGAACTCTTTAGGGTCAAAAGGATAATAATTGGCCATATGTGAAAGGAAAGCTGTACAATCAACCTTTCTGGAAGTTTTTCTTTCTATAAACTATTTAAGACAAAATTCATAGTCAATGCCTTGCAGTTTTCTACATTCTTGGTTTTGATCCCTACCTAGAATGGTTTTTGGCTTCAACACACTCTTCTCTTAACAAGAATAGCAATACCACAATCACTTATATGAAAGATATAATGCAGAATAAGAGTTAGCAATTCAAATATTAATTAATCCTCTAATCTGTTCCCAAATAAAACTAAGACAAAACAAAGTCATAGTAGAATTAAGAAGTAATATATATTTAGAATTCCAGTTAAAGTACAGGTAAGAGCAGAAGATTGGAAAATAAAAGATCAGAATATGAGTGTTAGTTCTAAGAGTTCTATTTTCTTCATTTAAAATAGGAATAAGAATACTGTCATAATATCTTGTCAAATTACTGCATAAAAACACCTATCATACTCTAAAAGCTCTAAGAGTAGTAGTTATGATTGCCATGGATCTTCCCTTTACCTAGTCAAATTTTCCCCATCCTTCGAGACACAAATAAAATGATTTTTCAGAAGAATCCTTAGTTGCATTGCGTTCAGCCCCCAAAAGTTCATTTTCTTATGGACTCAGTTCTTGTAGCCCATACAATTAAATCAGACAGTATTCACTAACTCCCTCAAGACATCATTTACCTAATGATTATATGGTGTTATTTGATTTTTCCTGTATTCATCGTCTGTCAACTTAGGCTGTATGCTCCTTAAAGTTATTAAGGATGTCTTATTTTTCTCGGGGTCTTTTATAGTTTGCAGTGTCTTGTACATAATTAATACACTATTAAAATTTGTTGGTTATTATATAAATGATAGACTTCATGAAATTTTCACAAGACTATATGAGACATTTTCATGAAAGTATTTAAGAAACTATAGAAGAAAATAATTTACTTGTAAAATTAACATGGCTCTTTGGAAGAGAGATAAATCACTGTAGTTTGGAACTGGAAAGGGACAATCAGATCATCTAGCTTAAAGTTTTATGTTATAGATAAGAAAACTGAAGCCTAGGAAGTTTTTGTGTATCAACGAGAATCAATACATAAATCATCACTGAGTTTCATATTAGATAACTAGCTATCATTTCATGACTTTATACAATCATTTAAAACAAATTTTCAAATAAGTATAAGTGATTTAAATGTGTGTCTCATAATAGATGTATATGAGTTCTACATGTCATTCGAAGCTTCTTGCTTTTTTATCCTTGGTTATCATAAAGCTAGCTATTGAGACAATTTCTTGATTATAAGCTATTTTCTTTCTTAAGGAGGAAAATAATTTCTGATTCCATGTTTTTCTTCTGGAAAGGGTTTATATGTTTTGTTTCTGAAGATTCTGTGTAAAGATAATGCAAACATAACTTAAAATTCAGTATTTCATATACGTGACATGAAGATTCACTTTTGAACCAGAAAAGAAAATAGGTTGAAGAAATAAAATCTGGCTGGTTTATAGGGATAAAGAGATAGGCAAAGAAAACCATTAAATCTAGGAATAAGAAATCTGTCCTTATTATCTCTACGTCTAACTGCCACGCAACAGAGTGTCAGATTCATTACAAAGTTGAACTTCAAATCCTGCTCAACTCCTGTATTATTGTGCCCAATTTATGTCTTTATGCCGTTCAAAACACAGAAGCAACTTCACACCTCAGAAGCCTAATAGGAAAGGTACCTCTCTCACATTTGTAAGCCACAAGCATTAATGTGGATTTTTCTTAAACTACAGCAAAAAATTCTATCACTCATCCAAAAATTGAGGAAGGAGTTGTTTTGTTCTGTTTGTTGGTGTTTTTCTATTTCTTTTTTTTTTTTTAATTCAAAAATGGTGCCGAGGCCAATAAGTACATTTTAAAAATAGGACCTTTTAATAAAATATTTTTCTGGTGCAGACATTATTTCACTGAGTCAGGTAAATTCAGCCTACCAATTAGCTTATAGTATTCCTTTTAAAAAGGTAATGAGTTGATCTAAATAGATGGGAGGCTTTCACTTTTCACGGTGTTCCACAACAGAGAAGGATGATCAAAGTAAGCTCCACACTGCTTAGGTGAGCGGGAAAGAACCGTATGGAAACAAACAAACAAACAAACAAGTACCTGATAATTGAAGGGTAAGAGAATGGTTACCTCCAGGGTAGATTGAGACTGCCTTGCAACAATCACAAACATTAGGACATATTTAAATGTCTCTGTCAGCCCCTCATTTATGTATAAGAACACTTCATCTCAAAGAAAAGAATTTCGCTGTGATACAGGGCCTAGGAGGGCCCCTTGACCCTCTGGCAAACATTTTGGATGTTAAGTGAGTGTTCTTTCCAAGATATCACAAGCACTTCCAGGCATCACTCACTCATTTAATGACCTGATATTAGACCTGTCTTTAGTACCAGCACTGTGTCCTGCACTCCAACCTCCCAGACCCAGTGAGAGAAGCTGGGGGGCGCTAGGGGACCCTGGGATCGGGTTTGTCTTCAGATGGGGCTGAGACATAGCCTTGCATATTCTCTGCAAGGCTGGCAGCCAGAGCAACTTTCCTGACATAAAACAATTGATTTCACTTTCAAACTCTCATATGAATTCAGTGAAAGAATGAGAGAAATGGCTGTAATAGGAAGGACCCTGAATCCTCACTTTAGAATAATGGATTCAAGGTCCAGCTCTGCCATTTATTGCTCGTCTCCTTCCGCCCCGGCCCTCCACCCGTACCCTCCTGCAGTGGAATGCAACTTAACCTCTCTAGGCATCATCATCTCAACTGAAAATGTAACAATAAAACCCTCTGTAAACAGTTACGCAGTTGTTAGAATTAAATGAGAAAATCAATGTAAAGCACTTTACATATTTTTAAACACATTGCAAACAACAAAGTTATTATTCAAGGTCATAAAAGAGACAAGAGACTCTATTTCAGAAATACCATTTAATCAAATATTGCACAAATGTATTTTAAAGAAGATTAATATTTTCAATAACTTATACTGGCTTGGTTTAATAAGGTGAGAATTTATTAGTTTTGGCCATCAAATGTATGCCTTACTGGTGATCATAAGAATAAATGAAAAATAACACGGCATGACATGGAGAAATTACAAATAATGACATACATACCCATTTAAAACATATTTAAAGTTACATACAATTTGATAGAAAAAGAAATGCTACATTTCGTATTCTGTTAAAATTAAAACGTGAACTTAGAAAAGAATAAAATAAAGTCCCAATTTCTAAAAGAAACAATTTAAAGTATATGATTCTTGATGATTAGCTCTGTAAAAAGTATGTAAATGATGCAATTATAATGTGTACTATCAAAGACCATTTCCTGGGTTTCCCGTCAAATCATCACATTTACCTTTGGAGACAGAAAGATATTATAGCATCATTTAAAAAAGATAAATACATTTATATAAGTCTGGCCTTGTACAAAGGGAAATATCAGGTTGAAAATGATGCCCTTTTTCTGATTATTTCCTTAACGAAGGTACAAAGAATTTTCTACTATGGCAAAGAAGCCTAACTCAAATGTGAAATGCTTGACCGTTTTGTTTGGAACCCACATTTTTATTTTGCAGCCACCGCAAGATTGATGAAATTCTGGCTGGTGAGTGTGAGGGGGAAAGATAAGCCCTTATGTCAAGAGAGTTTCTGCTAACCTTGCTACATTTAGTATCAGAGAGTGGAGATTTGCAGCTTACTGAATTCTGAAGCCAAGAAAATGAGATGGAAGAAAAAAAATTTAAAGAAAAACTGCATGCATTCTGTTTTAGTAATCTTGTCTGCTTCCAGGGCACTAGATAGCTATAATAGGATTAACTTCAAGACAGTTTTTAATAAACAGAATTATTATGTTATTGGGTTCATGTTATATCTTATATACACAGGCACATTTTTCTTGTGGTTTATTTGGGGATTGGGATTTCAGCCTGGTAGAAGGTCTCCTAAATGTAATAATAGTAGAGTTAAAGAAAATTTTTCTTGTCAAACCCTCCCCTCTTTCCCAGCCAACTGCATTTGAATGAGGATACTTCTATTTGTTTGATATAAGGATATTTTAAGCCATCCTATATTAAGTAGGACAATGCAAAGAACTGAACTAAGTCTGGAGTTTAGATAGATCTACATTTTATTCTAAAATTACTGCATCCGCACTTCTCTAAGTTCACAACCTTATATAACTCCTCAGAGCCTCAGTTTCTCATCAAACCCCAAGCTATTAATAATTATCAGTCATAGTTTTTGGCTGTAAGAAGCAGACTTTGCCTGATTAATGAGAAAATTGGTCTAATAATATAGTGGATCATTATGGATATTTCTATGTGCCACGGAATCTTCAAAATCGTGCACACACATTGAACCCCACCTTATTATCACATCATTATTGATATTTCCTGAGACAGAGGAGGAAACAGAAGTGTGTAGAGATTAAGTTACTTGCCCAAGGTCACACAGCTAGGAAGTGGCAGATCTAGGCCTGTGCTCTTTACTGATACTCTAAACTGAGTAGTTTATTAAAATAATTTTGGGTGACTCACAGAAATATTAGCCTCAAGGCACGTGGTTAAAAGCAATGCTCAAAACCATGCTGATGAGGACATTGTTGCTGCCATCACACCCCGGCTCTGAGCCTGTAAGCTTGGCCATTGTAACTTAGATACAACTTCCAACTCTGCACTCCTGAGTATCATCAGGGGCCACTGTTGCTGCTTCCTTCCCAGAAAATGAGAGGCAAAGTTCCCCATCCCAACTCTGGCTCTGGTGCGACAGGATGTGAGCAGGGAAGCAGGGAGGGAGTAGCCAAGGAAGGCTGGACAGAGAGCTTCTGGCTTGTTTAGCTTCTCTAGGCCAAGAACCTATCCTGTTTCCAGCAGGGACACAGAAGGCCAGGGATTCTCTCAACACAGAAAGTCTCTTAAATGTTGGAAAAGTGAAACCAGTAACAAAATCCCACTTTAACTGTTCTAAAGATTAATAGACATACATAAAGTGTTAACTGTTTAGTGATTAATTATGTTCTGTTGTCATCCCACCTCAGGTCAAACCTCAGTGTTTCCCTCACTAGTTGTGTGACTTTAGAGAAATTACTTTCTCTCACTGAGTTATTTGCTTTATTGTATGTTTTTTTGAGCATTAAACAAAATAAAGCATGCAACTAATTATGTTAAACACTCCAAATATACATATAAAGTAAATCTAGATATGCCAATGTAATATTTAAAAAAACTGGTTACTTTAAAAAATGAAAATTAAAATACTGATTATTTCTTTACCAGTTGACAGAATTTCTCTGATTTAGGTAAGTACAAAGTTCTAATCATTTTTTTTTTTTTTTCCAAACAACTGGAAAAATTCCATTAAAAATTTAGATCCATTTTTTGGGGCACCTGGGTGGCTCAGTCGTTAAGTGTCTGCCTTCAGCTCAGGTCATGATCCCAGGGTCCTGGGATCGAGCCCCACATCAGGGTCCCTGCTCCATGGGAGGCCTGCTTCTCCCTCTCCCACTCCCCCTGCTTGTGTTCCCTCTCTCGCTGTGTCTCTCTCTTCAAATAAATAAATAAAATCTTTAAAAAAAATTTAGATCCATTTTTTAATCAATATTTTAGAGTTGGAAGAAGCAGAATATTATCATAGAATAGGCCAATTTAGGTCTTAAAGTTACTATTCAATTTGGAGCTAGGTACTCTTCCTGTCTAATAAAACCTAATGCACATTAATATTCGGGAATTGACAGAAATGAAAATATAATCCAGAAGTTTAAGATATTTGAGTTGCTCTCCTATACCAGGCAAAGGAAGCACAAAACTATAAACCCAGCAGACACCTATTCTTATAAGAATATAAGCAAATTAACAGCTTGAAATGATAAATCTCTCTCCTGGAGAAAGCTTTTGGTGGGTGTGCTATTGGTCTCTGTCCTTGGCCTTGCCTTATACAGTGTTTATGCCAGTAACTGGGATGTACATATATAGAAAATTCTTATCAAGTTTAGGGCTGATACAGTGCTGGAAATTGTAAAGAACAAGAAGCTCTACCTATTGCAAGCATTCAACACAAAAAGATGAAATTAAGCAGGGATAAATAAAAGGTCCTATATTTCTAAGCAAAAAGCTCAATTACATAAGTAATTATGTATTATATATGTAAAGTCATAGCTTAACCTGTTTTGGATACAACACAGATGGGTCACAAATTAACACAAAGCAGGGGCAGAAAGGAGGGGTCTAGAACCTACCTAGATAACCATGGTGACATCAGGAATGACCCAGATGTAAATATGAACTTCAAAGGAACAATCAATACATCAAAGCACAGTCTCCAGAGTGTATGGCAAACTCAATCCAAGCTGTAATAATTGTGGCCCTCAGGCTTCTTCGAAAGTAATAGGAGGCAGCAGTGAAACTTCATCAAGTAGCTGAGGAAAGACAGAAAAGCACTCTCTTCATGAAGAAAAATACGAGGAAAAGGCATAGCCAATTAGCGGTACCTAGAAAATGAACTTTAAGGCAAAACGTAAACTACATGTACGTTTGACTGAGTTGCTTTAAAATATAAATGTATGAATAATCTCTATTAATAGAAACATTACATCTGTGATTTAGAAGAGTGACACTTCTGATTTATTTTGCCTCTAACAAAAAACCACACTTGACATTTTAGTTTGTGCCATGGTTTAAGAGACAGAGTTGCTGCATTCAGAGAAGAAGGCAGTGATAGTAGATACCATCCACATTAGCCATTACTGAAGAGATTAACAATGTTTGGTTTGGACAAAGGAAAACTCAGGGATGACATTATAATTGTGTTTATCTAAAATGTGAAGAATGACCATTTACAAAACACATTAGATTGTTTTGATCTGGTGTTAGATTGTATGACTAAAATAGATGAGATGGTGAAAAAAACTATTGGTTCATACCTAGTAAAATCAAATGCTTGTGTGTTTGTTGTTTTGTATTTAAAATACTATACAAAGAATACAAGCATCTATCTAATACTCAATAACCAGTATATATGGAAATAAAATGAGACTCTTTTTTCAACATTCCTAATTACTTCTTTTCCTGGTCTCTTTTGTTGGAGAGAAATTTTATATTTGTAAATGTTGATCGTTTTACTTGAGTATTCTGAGTTTGGGGTCTTTTAAGTAAAATCTTTAATGTTAAATTATAGTACTTTCATAGTTTTATGTTTAGCTCCATGATTCAAAAGGAGTTATTTAATTTTGTGAGATTTCATGTATCTTTATTTATTTTTTCTAAAAGATTCATTTATTTGTTAGAGGGGAGAGGGGCGGAGGGAAAAGGAGAGAATTCTCCAGCAGGCTCCCCACCTAGCGTGGAGCCCGACATGGGGCTGGATCCCAGGACCCTGAGGTCATGGTCTGAGGTGAAATCAAGAGTCCAACGCTCAACTGACTGAGCCACCCAGGTGCCCCTGTCATGTTTATTTCCGGATGTGCAGGTTATCATTCCTACATTTGTTGAATACTGTGTGCCTTGAAGGAGAGGAAGACCAGAATTACTGAGTCATGCTAAGGAAAATCACAGGCAGACCCTGCTAATCTCCCACCCATTATCCATTCTCTTATTTTCTCTTGCTATTGTAACCTCAACTGTGTTTAAAGTAGAAATGTCTCTTCTTAATTTCCTAGCCTTTACTGAAATTAGGAGTGGCACATGATGGAGTCCAGGACAGGTCACCCAAGAATGTGCCACTTTGGCATGTGGATTATTTTGAGCTGAAGACAATCAAGGCCAAAAGACTCAAGAAGAGCGTTTTACCTCCCCGCTTAACTGCCTAGAATAATTTAGATAGGAAGAGAACTACTACCAGGAAGAGAACTATTACCAAAGATAACTTTTTTACACGGGAAAACTTTTCCACATAGCATGGCACACATTTGTTTACCAAACATTTGCTCTTCCCATTTCCTTGTGAATTGACTTCCTTTCCTCTGAAGTACCAAACCCTTACCCCCGTCTCCTTAGCTCAGGACAGCCTCTAAGTCTCAACTACCTGACTATTAGTGGGTCTTATATTTTTACGAGCCCCTTACATTACATTATTAAATTTGTTTTTCTCCTCTTAACCTGTTAATTTTATTATTAGACCAGCCGAAGAATTTAGAAGGGTAGAGAAAAATTTTCTTCCTCTCTGACACATACAACACAGATCTTGCTACAGAGCTGTAGGTGAAATCTTCTTGGCATGTCTAGGAAAGTTTGCTTTTCAATATGGGCACCATTTTGAATAGAGTTCTATCTTTAGATAGAAGGAGCTAGGGATATTAATGGTATTGAGTAGTTGTTGCCTTACTATGACACATCTTCTTAAGTGAAAACTTCACTTAAGCCACTGGAGTTATATTTATAATGAATTCATTTGTTCTCTAGCAATCACCATTAGGGATAAATTTCTAGGATGAAAACATTTTTTATCAAAAATTTGAAACCAATACTTCATTGTCTTTTAGATCCAGATCTTCTATTTAAAATAAAATCAAAAACAGTTACAACAATTTATTCCTGTTTGTTGAGCCTGTAATTTTTTCAGGCTCCTTTTTCTCTTTATCATTGTTCTGAAGTTTCTTGAGAATGAGTGAATTTGTCTTTGATAATTCATATTGTGTGGCTTTTAGCAGGTCATTTAAATCAGACTTAGATCTTATCTAAGCTCTGAGAATTATTTTTTCCCCCTTTATATCCTTTGCTCAACTCTTCTGGATCTCTCTGAAGTAGATGTTGGAATTTTAAAATTTATCCTCAAAGTCTATTAAACCTTTACATTTTTCATCTCTTTTTATTGTTGTTTATTTTTTAGCCATCTTTATATTAGAGAGATCCTGATCAGTGGTGGGTACAATTTCTGAGAGTTATTTCCTGGGGAAGACAGAGTGGGCTGCTGATTCATTGACCTCGGCTTCCGGGTGAATGGGGACCCCATTCTCTTGGATGTCACCAGTTAGGAGGTACTACCCAGAGAGAGCTACAAAGTATTTAACTGCTAGTGGATTAAGTCAGGCTTTGTTTTGGTGTTTTAATAGTCAATCTACAGATCTTAATGACATCAAACAAATACTTGTTATAGTTCCTGGGGTACCTAGGCTGACAGGGGACCTACTAGGTTTTGAGTCTAAGATTTCACCGTGAAGCTTCAGGATTCACCATGGAAGGTGTAGAGTACATTTTCTAACTGTTTCCATTTTGGAATGATACATACCATTTCCTTACCCATTTTATTGGCTTCAAGCGAGTCATGCAACCACTTCTAAACATAAAAGGACATATGCTGAGAAAGAAGAGAACGCAAACATCTGAGAAGCCTATTACTATCTATTCTACCTTATATGGCATAGGTACTGAGCAGCCAGGATGGATACTGGCCAGAGCATCAGACTGGAATCTTGCAGCCCCTGGTAGTGCCAGACGACTTCCCTTTGGTTGCTGAATTATGAGGGAATCTCAGGGTCCTGGAAGAGACACTTGGGGGACTGGACCAGGGGACAAAATTTAGGGCCTAGGAGCAATGTTTCTTTAGAACTCAAATTACGATATTTTAACGACTGGTTCAGCTAGTCTGTTTCAATTGCCTATCAGCCATGGTCATTCTTCCTAGATGGCCATATCTTTACTGCTTTAACCTGCAAGGGAATCTCTGATGCCTATTTATCAGCAAAAACACATAAAGGGAAGCATCTATCTATTACATTTCTGAATCAGAGCCCTAATGATTCATCCTGACAATTGCCAAAAGGAACTCCTCTGCTTTACATCCTTTGTTTCTGAGCATTGTGTGCCCGATGTACTCCCACCGCTTTAGCAGTTTTCCCCCCCAAATGGTTTGAACTGTGGATCTTTTGACAATCCGATCCCATCAACTTTATATTTTTTCATAATTCCCCTCCAATTTTAGTCTGCTTAGGGCAGTATTTGTAGTATTCCAATGATAATATTGATATTTCTTTTAAGAGTCTGCATTCTGTCATTTCTGAGAATTTGAAGTGGGAAGGAAGATAATCATATTTGTTTATTCTGTCATCTTAATAAAATGTTTTAAATGGATTATCTACTACAGTTCCCCCTTAAGAACTGATGAATTTTACATGACTAAAATAATTGAGATATAGGTTGCACAGCAATTTGTTGACAAGTTTTTCTAGGGGTATAGGAGATAAGAAAAACAAAAGAAAAGTGGTAAGGGGTAATATGTAAAACCCAGTTTAATATATTAAACTGGGATTGAATCCCAGCTTTGCCTGTTAATAATTAAAGGCCCTTTTGTAACTCACTTGTCTGTTCTGAAGCTTTGTTCTCACATTTTAAAGTAGAGATAATAATTCCTACCTGAAGAGTTGGTGCAGATGATAAAGATAATGCCTATTTGAGTCTTAGAAGCAAACATTAAACTGTAGTTCTTAATATGAGTGTAATGCTAGAAAATTCACAAATCATATGATGATTATCTATAAATAGAATGAACAAATATTCCAGTTTATTTGACCAGTCCTGGTTTATACCCATTTTCTTAGCAAAGTATTGTTATCACATTCTTCAATTTACAAAATACCCCAGTTTGGAAGACTGGGCATTATATAATAATGCTAGCATTAAATACCCTTGAGCTTCTGTGATACTATGATTCCAGGATACCGATACGTCAATCAGTAAAGACAAATGTCTTTAGTAGAACTTTGGCATTAAGGGTTAAACCAGCCTTGTTCTTTTTTTTTTTTATGTTAATCACCATACATTACATCATTAGTTTTTGATGTAGTGTTCCATGATTCATTGTTTGCATATAACACCCAGTGCTCCATGCAGAACGTGCCCTCTTTAATACCCATCACCAGGCTAACCCATCCCCCCCTCCCCTCTAGAAACCTCAGTTTGTTTTTCAGAGTCCATCATCTCTCATGGTTTGTCTCCCCCTCCGATTTCCCCCCTTCATTCTTCCCCTCCTGCTATCTTCTTCTCCTTTTTTTTTTTTGACATATAATGTATTATTTGTTTCAGAGGTACAGATCTGTGATTCAACAGTCTTGCACAGTTCACAGAGCTCACCATAGCACATACCCTCCCCAATGTCTATCACCCAGCCGCCCCATCCCTCCCACCCCCCACCACTCCAGCAGTTTTTAAATGAGTATAGCATGTAATTTCTAACTGGAGGATATGTAGTAGCTAAGTGTTCAGGTGTTGAATTGGACAAGTAGAGGTAGGAATTCAGGTTTCCATGTGTACCAGCTCTGTGAACTTGGACAAGAACTCAATCTCTCTGAGCATCAGTTTCCTTCTCAGTAAAATGGATAGTCATAACATTCTTTGAAAATAAATGAGACAACCTAGGTCCAATGCTTATCACATTGTCCGGTACATGTTAAACAGTGTAGATACTTTCTACAGAAGACACAACACAGCACGGAATTCATCATAGATTTTGGCATTTTTTTAATTTGTGCAGATTGATTTTGGAATCCACTTTGTACTGTACTA
The DNA here is from genome assembly GCF_002201575.2 of Neomonachus schauinslandi. Classification (NCBI taxonomy): domain Eukaryota; kingdom Metazoa; phylum Chordata; class Mammalia; order Carnivora; family Phocidae; genus Neomonachus; species Neomonachus schauinslandi. Next base: position 99,217,808 of record NC_058404.1, read on the forward strand.
TTTCCAACCCCCCCAATGTGAAACAAATCATACCTCTCAATTATCAATGCTCTGTTTTAGAACATATGTGATATTATGTTGAGATGAAATAAAATGTCACATAGTCCTGCTGTGATGTTCATGAGCAAAAGAGGAAGGTGAAGCCTCTGGCCTCCAAAGACCAGATGGAATGTTTCCACTTGTTTCTGTTCAGACAAGATTGAAACAACAGGATCTTTGGGGTCCCCAAAGGAAGAGAACTCCATGTTGACTTCTGATTTATTGATTCCTTCCATTATTCCAGCTCCTGGGTTTAAAATGTTAGTGAATGGAATGGTTTTGTTGATGTTTCCAATAGTGGTCTCTTGCCCTCAAAGATGCATACTATTTAAACAGGAAATCTGCCCTTTTAGGACTGAAATAAATACAACTGGTGATGAACCACCCACAGGCAGTTTTCTAATGAAGCCCCTCAAACCATGACTTTCCTGCCACATGGGCCAAGGAAGACAAACATAGCTGTGAGAAGAAAAAGCTGACTCTCATTTCTATTGGAATTTCTCACATTTTTAATTCACAGAATTTCGATAAACGCCATTGTTCCAAGGTCACATCCAGGGTATTGTGAGACTTCTTCCAGTCATCCTAAATATTTCCTTTTTTCTTTCTTTTAAGAAATTTTTATCTCTAATTTTCATGTGTTGTCTATTAACAAAAAATGCACATGGAATGCAGACTCTCTATATTTCAAACATTTCTAACCTTCAAGGATGGGGGAAGAATTAAACATGGGAGAAGGCTGGCTTCCAGCAATAACACAGTTTTAATAAATACATGAAATATTTATAGAACACATAAAGAACAAAGGAAATAGAACACTTCCTCTGTGTATGATTTCTCTCAATGTTTCAGTCAGCCAAGTCTCTTGCCAGTATTTTTTTTTTTCCCTGAGATGTCTACTAAGCAACAATGAGTGAGGTGTACCTGGTTAACGTACTTTCAAAATACTGTCTCTCCTAATTTTTGAAAAGAATTTTAAATGTGAATGATAACTGGATTACCATTTTTAATCTGAGTACATTTTTTTTGGAGGAAATACATTGAGAAGTCAAAGGCTTTTAATAAGTCATAAGTATTTGAAGACACTATACAATTTTAAGCCAGAACAATAATAAAATTTATTAACATATTGTAATTATTATTAATTATTAGAATTAGCTATGTATCTGCATAACTTAAGAAACTGAAAGACAGTTCTTTTCTTTTTTTTTTTTAAGATTTTATTTATTTATTTGACAGAAAGAGACACAGTGAGAGAGGGAACACAAGCAGGGGAAGTGGGAGAGGGAGAAGCAGGCCTCCCATGGAGCAGGGACCCTGATGTGGGGCTCGATCCCAGGGCCCTGGGATCATGACCTGAGCTGAAGGCAGATGCTTAACAACTGAGCCACCCAGGCACCCCGACAGTTATTTTCTTAAAGTCGCAGAGAAAGCTGGTGGCTTCATCTCTGTAACTCCTTCGTAGGCATCTAGCTCTTATTTCTCTAGTGTTTAGTTTAAAAAGTCTTTGCAAGGGGCGCCTGGGTTGCTCAGTCGTTAAGCGTCTGCCTTCAGCTCGGGTCATGATCTCAGGGTCCTGGGATCGAGCCCCACATTGGGCTCCCTGCTCAGCGGGGAGCCTGCTTCTCCCACTCCCACTCCCCCTGCTTGTGTTCCTGCTCTTGCTGTGTCTCTCTCTGTCAAATAAATAAATAAAATCTTTAAAAAATAAATAAATAAATAAATAAATAAATAAATAAAGTCTTTGCAAGTAGAATAATTTATTTAATTGGCAACAAAAAATGTATATAGCTTTTGTGATGAGAAAGAAAAAATTAGAGCATGATGAATATCATTTTGGTAAATTACTGATGTATAATATCCATCCCAATAGTAGAATTACTGGTTATCTTTCCCATGTATCATTCCCCATATAACTTTGTCAAAGTTAGATCTCTTGTCCTATCTTCCCAACACTTGGATCCTGAATTTAGTTACTGTTGTTAAAATGGTATTTATATCGGGGCACCTGGGTGGCTCAGTTGTTAAGCCTCTGTCTTTGGCTCAGGTCATGATCCCAGGGTCCTGGGATCAAGCCCCACTTCGGGCTTCCTGCTCGGCCAGGAGCCTGCTTCTCCCTCACCCGCTCCCCTTGCTTGTGTTCCCTTTCTAGCTGTCTCTCTCTCTCTGTCAAATAAATAAATAAAATCTTTAAAAAAAATGGTATTTATATGTATTCAATAATTAATTTTTATACTGCTAGCTTACATTTATTGTACCAGAAGCTATGCTAAGTGCTTTACACAAATTACCCCATTTCATATTCACAATAGCCCTATTATATTGATAAAAATATGACTCCGATAATAATATAAGATCACTGAGATTTGAACATTTTAAATAATTTGACCAACATCACAAAAGGAAGAAGAGCAGCTCGCCTCCACCTAGACACCCAGCTCCATATGCACTCCCCCCAGCCAGGAGGATGGTGCAACTTTAAAATGTAGTGTTTCATCTCTCCTCAAAGTAAAAAGTGGTAATTGTCTCAGAATAGTGTGTGTGTGTGTGTGTGTGTGTACAATTTTCAAACTTCACCTGTTGATGATATATATATATTTCCTTTTCTCTTCCTTTTAAGAAACTTTCATCTTTAATTTTCATGTGTTGTGTATTAACAAGAAATGCACATGGAATGTGCATATATAAATATATATGATATACTAAACTAAGAAAAGAACAAGCATCAAGGTACAAATGTACATTCTGGAATCAATAGGCAGCTGCCTGTGAAACAACCTGCTAGTGCCCCCCCTCCATTTTCAGGACCTGGCCATTCCTGCTTCCTCTGAAGACCTTCCCTATGCCGTTTGTATTGTTCAGGGGGCAGGTAAATTTTCACTTATAAATGTTTTCTCCACAAATGGGATTCAAATGGTCTGAACTTAAGGACTGTTAGGTGATGTTGTGTATGCCAGAACAGGACTTTCAGAGAATCAGAATAAGGTTGTTTCTTAGCAAACCACTTGGAGAAAAGTTCAGCATGGAAGAAAGGGAAATCACTGTACATATACTACAATTCGAAAATTAGTTAAAATAATCAAAGCAATGTCACACGAATTTATTCCATTGGATGTAAGGACATGGTAGCCCAAATTATGTCTGTGGACGCTGAACAGGGACTAGAAATAGATCTATTGTAAAAATTTAAGTATAAAAAAACACATATACAGATATTCACCTACATTTTATTTAATTATTCTACTGTATGACCTAATGACGATTCTTTTTTAAGATTTTTTTATTTATTTATTTGACAGAGAGAGACCTAGTGAGAGCAGGAACACAAGCAGGGGGAGTGGGAGAGGGAGAAGCAGGCTTCCCGCAGAGCGGGGAGCCCGATGTGGGACTCGATCCCAGGACCCTGGGATCATGACCTGAGCCCAAGGCAGACGCTTAACGACTGAGCCACCCAGGCACCCCGACATGATATTTTTATTATGGCAAATAATTTCTGTAAGAATTCCTTTTAAATTTTGCAACCTAATTTCTACTAACTCTATCAAAATTGGTTGATCCTTTAAAAATGTAGTATGTATATATGCTGTGAGTGAAGAGGTTTTTTTTTTTAATTAATTAATTAATTAATTTGAGAGAGAGAGAGAGAGAGAGTGAGAGAGCACTAGTGGGGAGAGGGAGAAGCAGATTTCCCGCTGAGTAAGGATCCCACTTGCGGACTCGATCCAAGGATCCTGAGATTATGACCTGAGCCGAAGGCTTAGCTGACTGAGCCGCCCAGGCACCCCAAACAGTTTTTTCTTTTTCTTTTTCTTTTTTTTTTTAAAGATTTTATTTATTTATTTGAGAGAGAGAATGAGACAGAGAGAGAGAGCACGAGATGGGGGAGGGTCAGAGGGAGAAGCAGGCTCCCCGCCGAGCAGGTAGCCCGATGTGGGACTCGATCCCGGGACTCCAGGATCATGACCTGAGCCGAAGGCAGTCGCTTAACCAACTGAGCCACCCAGGCGCCCAGTTTTTTCTTTTTCAATTCAGTCTTTTCCCCCTATGCTAGTCTCAGCGATATCCTAAAAATAATAAAGACAGCATGTTTGCTGCCTGGTGCCAGTCAGCTAGCTGACTGCTATCATTTTGATTTTACTGGCTTGTTGGTTGTAATTGTCATTATGAGAATAAATTTTCCACCCCATGCTTCCTTCCCCTTTAAGGCTCAGGTAAAAAATTAGCTTCTTCATGAAACTTCCCAGAGCTCCACGTAGTACAGAATTACTCTCTTATCCACAGTTTTCCTTTTCGAGGTTTTAGTTATCCACTGCCAATCATCCTCTGGAAACAGATGATCCTCTGAGTTATGGTCAGAAGGTCAATAGTAGCCTAACACGATGTTACAATGCATACGTCTTTCACCTCACTTCATCTCATTAAGTGGGCATCATCACAAGAAGAGTGAGCACAGCACGATAAGATATTTGGGGAGAGAGAGAGACTCCATTCACATAATTTTTGTTGTAAGATATTGTTACAATTTTTACATTTTATTATTAGCTGTTCTTGTTAATCTCTTACTGTGCCTAATTTGTAGGTTTAACTTTATTATAGGTAGGTATCTATAGGGGAAAACACAGTACATACAGGGTTTGGTATTATCCACAGTTTCAGGCAACCATCCACTGGAATGTATCCCCTATAGAGTAAGAGTGACTACTATATTATTTTCTCCAGGTCTCAGTTCCCATAGCATCTTATGGTACCTCTGAGGGAGCTTCTGTTACCATTTTTCTTGCATTATTTTTGAGAAATTTTATATACTTTATCTCTTTCACTAGTATGAATGTAATGTGTACATAGACGAGGGTTTGGTTTTACTTCTACTATGCTTTTTGCTAGCAAGACTGGCATTGTGCTTGGTGTGTACTAGTCATTTAAACTTATTTGTTAAATAACAACAATTTTATGTTAGTTTATGTGAGGTCTTTGATAAAAAGTATTTCTTTTAATCTTCAGAACTATTATCCCCATTTTACAATTAAGCAAACTTAGGCTCTGAGAAGTTACATGACTTAATTTTAAAAGCTGGTAAGAGTCTACTGCTACAGCATTCATCTTAGAGATGTTCCATTCCAGTCTTGCCACTCAGCATTTTTATTCAATCTGTCATATTACTCTTTCTTAACCTTTTAGAAAACTTTAAAATAATAATGAATATACTTATTACTTTTATGCCTACTAGTAATTTATATTTGACCTGAATTCTACCTATATGATATGATTTAAAAAGAGAGAGATGAACTTTGGTCACCTTTAAATTCTCCTCCTATATACTAAATTTAAAACAAACAAACCTTTCTTTTGGTTTCAAAATAAAAACTGAGATTTCTATTTCCAGAAGACAAAATACATTAAAATACATTAAACTATACTAGTCAGAGTAGTAAGCAAGATTGTAGCTGATGTTATGGAAGCTGACAGAATGAACCGCCAAATCCATGATGATAGATATATGTGGCAGTCCCCAGAGGTTGAGTAGATCTACCTTGAAAGCACCGTGGGACAACCCACAGAATCCCTGTTCCTCAAAGATCCCAGGGACCCTGACATATCAAGGAAACCACAGACCATTGCTTAGGATTGCAAGAAACCTGTTACTGGTTTTTGTCACGGCCGGTTGCCTTAAGAGTGAAAACATTATGAGAGAGTGGCATTAAGCAAATTATTAAGCAGACATGTTATCAGACAAATAATGGTGGAAACTGTGTCCTGATAGGAGTCTTTTGATTCAGGAAAAGTGACCTGATTTAACAAAAATTAAGTTAATGCTCATTTTAGAATGAGATTAGAAGAAATTTGAGGCCAGCTCTAAAGTGATAAGGGCTATGCATCATGAAGAGTAAATATGAGAGAGAGAGACAGACAGACAGAGACAGAGAGAGAGAAAAATGCCATTAGCTTTATTTTCTGTACTTTTCTTCTACCAAGCCTTTGCTCCTGCCAGTCAACTCTGAAAAGAACTGTTCTAAAGTTTGTCTATAAGCCCTGTTAAATGTGGTTAGTTCGGAGAAACTCTCAGAAATGACAAAAAAAAACCCACATGAGAATTATGGGGCCCCACCCCAGAACTGATATCTAATGGAAATATCAAGGAAATAAAAGAGTGCCTGATACAGACTTCACCTGTTGGATGACTTTATGATCTTGGTCATCCATGCTGTTTATAATACTTTATAGGAAGCATTAGATTACATTAATTCAAGATTCCCCAGAAATTATAACATAGAGGAGGAGAAAAGGCAAATACAAAAAACAATCAAAATACTTTTGAAAGCTAGCAGAAGAAAGGGGATAAGAAAGGGGAAACAAAAATGGGAGAGAGTAAAGTAACTTGAATGTTAGTACACTTGATCTTAGCCAAAAGGCCGAGAAGCGATGTAACTTGAATGTTAGGCAGAAGTTGAATGCTACTAATTACTTCCTCGGAAGCTACTAGGAAACCTTTAAACAAGATTCCTTTCTGGCTTAGAGCAGTTTGAGTAATACATATAACTCATTGCTATTTAATGAGGAAATATATACATATAAACAACCATCTATCCAATTTTATTCCAACGGTCAAAATCAAAACCAATCAAAATCACCAATAAATGAAAAACTGTGACAGCATAGTTCCATAATCCTCCCCTCTCTTAGGTTGAATAATCACAGAACCAGCCGATTATTTAAAAGGCATATGTTGACTAAATTAGAAATGCAACAATTTACAAGGGTAGTCAACTTAAAAAAACTACTTTGCAATATTTATTGAACGAATTAAATTCATTTCGTACTTTCTAACTTAAAATCTGAGTTTTCTAGGATCCCACTAGAAAATTTACCTTTTGTTTTTCTACATATATTTCTGCCAAGGAGCCAAAAACCCATTTAAATTAAATTTGATTGCATAAACAAAAATACTGAGGTTGAAACAAGTTTTTAGTATTATTTCTGCAAATATAAGTATGTATAGGTAACATACTTCTTGTAAGTCTTTAATAGCAACTATTTTTAGGGAATATGATAAAATTTGATTTTGAGTAAATTAGATTTTGAAACCTCAAAATTGAAATAGGTTTGGCATTTTCTCATCACTGGCAACAGCCCATGTTATTAAATAAGAAACCTGAGAACTATATTTTCCATGAAATTTTTGAAATGCCACAAGGGGCATTAAATGATATTTGGCTATGTCAGTACAGTTTTGAGTCTCTTTTGGCTGAAATGCTTTCCAAAGACAAATGATGCCATTTTGCCTATATGCACTTCATCCTCCCATCCCCACTTTTTTTCCCCTTCATGAACATGTACTGAGATCAGTCACAAGGAAGCTTCCTTAATGTAGTACCATAATGGTCATGTTTCAAAAACAATATGCCATATATTGTCCATTTGTATTTCAATATACTCCACATTCTTCTTTCTATGGAGTAGTACTAGCAAATTATATTATTCTAATTCACTGAGGATTTTCCGTAAGTGACAAGGCTTTGCTATTCCCATTTGCTACTATAGAAAAAAATGAAATAAAGCATTTATTAAGCTTCTACCACGTACCTAAGAGTTAAGGCACAGTCCCTGCTCTCAAGGACTTTATATTTTACTGGAAGACTGAGAGTAAATAGGTTATTAAAATGCAATAGAATGAGTATGGTGACAATGGCATGAACAAAATGGTATAAAAGTTTCAGAAGAGAAGCATCCAATCTAGTGTTAGAGATAAAAGATGTTTAATGCTCACTGAAAATATCTGAAACCACAACAAGAATATTAAAATTTTAAATTATGATTTGTCAATATATGTATAGGTCAAGAGTAAATTCACCAATTAGCTACATGACCTTGAGCAATTTCCACACCTCCTCAATTTTTTTCTTTTAAAAATAGGAATAATAATATCTGTTACAAAGGATTTTACTAAATATTAATTGCCCAGTGTGTTTGGTTTAGAAGAAACTCAATTTTTTTTGTTCTCAAATTTGTATTTGGAGGTAATAAAAATCAACTGTATGTATACTTAAGTATCAGGGAAATGATGTAAACATATGAGAACCAATAGAAAATAAAGTTTGATTTATCTTTTTAGTGATTTTTTTTGGATCTGTCTAAAAATTTTGTGAATCACAGGAAAACATCAGGGATAACACTATAACTCAAGACAATTTTCACTTGAATGCTATTATTTTTAAACTATTCATGATGGTTTTCTCACAAATATACTCCAAGTTCAGTAACTTCTCAAAAATTATTGAATCAATAGTTTAAGATCCAAAGGGTCTATTTAATAAGATGGAATTATCTTGTTATTTAATGGATTATTTGCTAATAGAACACATTTTAGATATATTGTATGCAGTTTTAATAAAACATGGAAAGTTTATAAAACTTCACAATCTTAAACTTTGTCCTGAAGCTCACACACAAAGATTTTATAAGCCTAGTATATCTTTAGTGCAGAAAGAGATGCCAAGTATGCATAGATATATCCCCTGCCCTCAGGAAACTGATGTGTGTATGGTGGAGTGCCAAATGGCAGAACATAGGTAATAATGTGATGGTGAGATAATTGGATATGGATTAAAAATAGAACTAAAAAGATGCTGGTTTTCCCAAGTCAATCATGTTAATTCCTGCATCTATACTTGTCCCCTTCTAATTCATTCTCTACACACTGCAAACATATGGGGTTTTTTTTTGTTGTTGTTGTTGTTTTGTTTTGTTTTGTTTTTTAGAGAGAGAGTGAGTGTGAGTGGGGCAGGGGGAGGGGCAGAGGGAGAAGGAGACAGAGAATCTTAAGCAGGCTCCAGGCCCAGTGTGGAGCCAAGGAGAAGCTCTATCGCCCAACCCTGAGATGATGACCTGAGCCAAAAGAGTTGGACACGTAACTGACTGAGCCACCCAGGCACCCTTGGGAACATTTTGTTCTTTAAAAATATTTATTGCATCTTGCAAACTTTTTGCTAAAAACCCTATGATGTCTTCCATTGAACTTAAGAAAAGACTAAAATGGGTATTGTGCTCTATAAGATGTTTCATGATCTGAGCTCTGCCCATCTCTCCTGTCTTATTTATAAAGCTTTTCCCCCTGTCTTTCATTAGGCTTGAGCTCATATGACTCTTCTTTCTTCACAGGTTAAAATTGATCCAGTCTCACACTTGCTATTCCCTCAGTTTTTTTAATATAACATTTTATCATAAGCATTGTCTTATATAATTATTTTTAACAATATGACTTTTAGTAGCAACATAGTAGAACATAGAAATTTATCGCATTTTATAATCATTATTGAGCAGGTATTTTTAGTTTCTGTCACCTAGAAAACATTTTCCCTTCTTATGATAAATTTCCTTTTAACCATCAATTTTCTTTTGCTCTGTACTCACTATTTTGGTAGAATTGTTTCTGCTCTAAGTGCCAGAGGTAGATTCTACTTAGCTTAAACCAATCAAGATTATTTCTGTTTCCTGACCACAGAATTCTTGAGGAGAGGACACCTGAACAAATTTGAGCCAATGAGTGGCAGACACAGGGAATATTGTCCTGAAGACCCCTATATAAAAAATCAAGAACAGAATCTATAGGCAGAGAAAGGTTGAATTCTTGATGGCAGTTTTTGAATTTTGAGTCCACCCATTTTTGAAACTAGCTCTAATTCTGTTCTTTTCATTTAAGCTTTCATAAAAATGTTGCAGTTAATAGCAATCTACCTTTGTCCCCATGTCTAACATGAGATAAAGTATTTATTTTTCTCCTGGTTCTTGGCACAGAGCTCCTAAAACTTTTGCAATTTTGTATGTAATAAAAACATTAGGGAGCATCTTTTAGTCTAATATTTGGTCTTTGATCTTAGTTCCTGACACAGGGCTCCTGAAACCCTTAAATTTCCTGGCTGATCGGAGTATCTCTTGTTCTAATGAGGTGACTCTGGGTGGGCTCCTGAATGACTCCTGAATGAGGGCTGGTCCCCAGAAAGAAAAGCCATAATTAGAAGCTCGGAATTTTCAGCTCCTTATCCCCCATTCTCTTGAGAAGGGAGAAGGGCTAAAAATAGAGTTAATAACTGATCATGTCTACATGATGAAGCCGTCCATAAAAATCCCAATTGTATGGGGTTTGGAGAGCTCCCAGTTTGGCCAACATATCCACACATCAGAGGATGACACTTCTCAACTCCATAAGGAAAAAGTTCCTGTGCTCAGGACCCTACGCGACCTCATCTTAGGCATCTCTTCATCTGGCTGTTCATCTGTATCTCCATCATATCCTTTAACAAACTGGTAAACATGTTCCCCTGGGTTCTGTGAGTCACTCTATCAAAGAGGGAGAGTGTCCTGGGAATCTTAATTTGTAGTCAAGTTGGAAGATGTGGGTAACCTGGGGACCTACTACTTGCAATTGGAATCTAAACAAGTATGCGAGTAGTGTTGCAGGGCTGAGCGCTTAACCTGTGGAATCTGACACTATCTCCAGGTAGACGGTGTTAGAATTGAGCTAAATTGTAGGACGGGGCACCTGGGTGGCTCAGTCAGTTAAGCGTCTGCCGTCAGCTCAGGTCATGATCTTGGTGTGGGAAAAACCTCCACACATCTTGTGTCAGTGTTCTGAGTATGTGGTAGTAGTATGAGAGTAAAGGAGACCCACAAGAAAGACACAAGAGGTAGACTGAACTGATTTTTTCTAATATATTTGTTTCTTTCAGAAACTGGGTTAATGTTTCAAAGGACAAGATCATTTTTTAAATCTTTTGATACATGTTTCCAAGCTGTTCTTAAGAGAAGAAAGTGTCATTCCCAACTCAAAAAATAAAATTCTAAGGGAGAAGATAAAATCTTTACCTTAGATTTCTCAAGTAGTTACTTACAGGATGTACTAAAATTAAAGTTGGAAGTGATTTGCATATTAGTAAGTGGAAAAAAATGACAGGAAATGAACCAATTTGAGGACAGATACACTCTCAATGTTTTCAACATAAAGGCCATTATAATGATTATGAGTGGATGGAAATTAGTTCTAAAATATTAGGCAATAAAAAAATTAATAATATGTAGCCTAAATATCTGAGAGATATAAGTCAATTAGCCAACAATTTCCCAGAAGCCAAATATAGTCCTCAAAATGATCAATTTGTAGAATGTACTTATTTCTTTTATGCATTTAATTTTAGTTGACTTTTTTACATTTTGCCTCATAATAATGGTATAAGGATTATTTTATTTGTTTTGAAAACCAAAGGAGAACCATCCAGTTAAAACTAAACAGCAAAACAAGAACTTTGGCAAACTGGTCATTTGGAGGATTACTTTTTGGTGAATTGGCTTTTGAAGAACTTATTCAGCAAAATGACCTAGACACAGATCTGGTAGGTCAATTTTAACTGTCTTAGATTATATGAACAGTCTTTGTTTATGAGTGCCTTACTGGAGAATTCCTCTTTATGTCCACAAAAGACCAATTCCGAAACCAAGAAATGGGCATGAAAAAAAGAAGGGCAAATTTTAGTTGGACATAAAGAAAAATGTCCTAACTTTAATTGGGTTGACTTTGGGTTGACTTTCAATATGCCTAGATACTCATCTGCTTGAAGTTATCTCTTTAGTTCTTTTCCAGGCCTATGAGGACAGCACCCCTTGGAATCCCAGTCCAAGGAGAATGGGAAGGCCAAGTCAAACACAGGGTGACAAAAGAGATGGTAAAGGATCCAGGAATATTTGTAGAAGAAAGGTTCAGAGGGATGTAACTGAGGGGAAGGCAAAGCTCAGAAAGTACTGACTGGGCATTATAAGGACAAACTATGAGGATTTTAAGCATTTCATGCTATTAGAAGAAGCAGTGTGGAGACAGGCAGAAATATGATGCCAAGGACTGTTTCTTTAGAGGCACAGCTTGAGCATAATTTTTGTGCCAACGATTTATTGAGAGAATTGTTTCAGGAGAAGTGAGGGGGAGCAGGATGGCAGGAGAAAGTTAAGCATGGATTTAGTCTCAGCTGGAGTCCAGCTTCAGTGTGAACCCAGAGGCAGTCCTGGAACATGAAGCCCACCACAGATTGGTCCTTCCTTAGCAGTTGGCCATTGCCTAGGGGCTCTATTACATTCCAAGTAAGATGGCTGTCCCTGGCTGAGAGCAATTCTCCACAATAGGCTGTGAGCTATTAACTGCCAATAATTATAAGAGCTGGACAGGATGGTCATTGTGTAAGTAAAGAGCATGTGTGTGGGCCACCACTAGCATCCACTACAATGTCTATTTTATTAAATGTGATACGTTCTTCCCTGGTCTAATTAACATTGGAAGTATATACTAATTAGTCTTCGATAATGGTACTTTTTAAATCCCATATTACTGTTTCTCAAAATTTTTACCGATGTCTCTCTAATGTCATAAGAGTGGGAGTGGATATTGTGAAGCATAGGCAAACTGCTCTCTGAAGCCCAGCATTTCCTTGAAATTGTGTCTTATCTCTAAAATTTAAATAAACTTCATCTTCTACTCCACATATATCTAACTGATTTTGAGGAGAAAATATTTGATGTATAATATATAAGTATTATATATATAACATATATATAATAAATATATAATATTTAGCTTGTTACCAAATTTTGATTAAAAATGATGATTTAGGAGGATACCAATGATTTGTTGTTTTGTGGCTTACTTTAGGCACTTGAAGAAATTTATACCCACATTTGTGAAGCACAAATCGGACTCAGACATCCTTACCTCTTATGCATTAGGTAGTTGATAATCAGAGGGACCTAGATTATTTTCTATGAATCCTTTTATGTTTATTAAATTACAGGGGCAAAATTGAGACAAAGTTGACCTTCTTTGGTCATTAAATCATGTTGTTGACATTAGAGCTACAGAACTGTTTTTCACTAATAGATACATTTAGCCTACCAAAGACCTCTTGGGTATACATTTTCCTGTAAATTTCTTTTTTTTTCTTAATATTTTATTTATTTATGATTGAGAGAGAGGGAAAGAGAGCACAAGTGAGGAAGAGGGGGAGAGGAAGAATCAGGATCCCTGCTGAACAGGGAGCCCAATGTGGGGCTCGATCCCAGGACCCTGGGATCATGACCTGAGCCAAAGGCAGATGCGTAACTGACTGAGCCACCCAGGCACGCCTCCCCTAAATTTCTTATATCATTTGTTCCATCAAAGTATATTTAGATTTATATGATTATTATTCTTAATAAGGGCTATGATTGTTTATTTGAACTTCACTGTGACAAATGCACTGGGACTATAAAATGATTTTAACCAATCCTATTTATTTTGTGGAATGGCAAACGAGCTGAGTTAGACCACAAAGTACTGGGCTGGATTTGAAGATTGGCAAAAGATAATTCTGACAGCCTTCTGTAGTGTCTCTTTTCAGCTTATCCCTGAAACAGTAAACAAGCAGTGCAAAGATTCCATGAAACGAGAATACAAATAATTGACTGGAAATAGTTCTGCAAAGCCACCCTACATTTCTTAAGGAGACATACCCATGGTTTAGGAGTTCGCAGCCTGTAGGTATTGAGAACCCTGCTCAGTGATAGTAGCTGAGAAATGAAGGTATTTCATCTATTAGATTGGGACAGAGGACATCTTGGCACTCAGCTCTCCTTTTACCAATATGTAAGGCAATTCTTTCTATGCCACAGGTACTGTTCAATTTCTTACTGCTGCATTAGGCCTACTATGGGCACACAAACACAGCTTAGCTACTGGACATCTAGGGTAAACAGGCTCATTCTGGGGACAAAACACATAAATTAAATCTATTTCTTGACAAAAAAAGCCAACTACATAAAAATATTCTAAATTGTGTATTAAAGACTGACTCCAACTGACCACAAGACTGGCCCATCAATTTCATAAAAATTGACCACATGCTAAATCATCAGTACGAATCAATCAATGTACATAGATTAAATAGGGATAGAACTCCCAAGATACCAGTAAATCATGTGGAACACAGTAAGCACTTGCTACATGTATATGGGATGAATTGTTATATTTTCTGTGCAATTTTACTTCAGGACGAAAGTGTTCAAATATGTTTTTGAAACTATAATGATTTACTCCACATTGAAGTACACTCTGCCTACAAAAAGTTGAGGATCTTTCATACTATTTTAAGACTATTATTGTCAGGAGTCCTGTAATTTTCATCCTATAGAGCCCAGGGTGAAAACTTTACTTCTCAAAAATACATCTCTCTTCTATCTCTCTTGTCTGTCTGTCTCTTTCACTCACATACATATCTTCTTTGGAAATTAGATTTCAATCTATAGTTAATCCAGATATTTTTGGATGACAATCTTCTTTAATCGAACTTCCATAGCTCAGTAAAATTCTATCAATAGCAGATCTGCTTCTGTTTTGTGTGTGTGTGTTTTATATCTATGCATTTATCTATTGATTCATCAGTGATTGTTTATTCTAGGTATCATTTAGAATCAAGTCAATAGTTGTGTATGCTGTGTACTTTCTTTTGTCAACTAAGACAATTCACTCATCTCTTACATTGCATTTGTTATCTACTTATTTAGGGATAGGAAGTTATTATATACCTATTTATTATTAGAAAATTAAGCCAATTTAACATACTGTGGATTCCCCTTTGGAGGGTAGGGGCATACAATCCAATCATTTTATGCTTTAAAATTAATTTTACCTATGTAGCATAAAAGGAATTATTCTATAAGTAAATAATTTATAATTTAATTTCTCAGACACATTTTAATAAATACTAAAATAATGAATTTGATAACCCTAAAGTATATTGTTTGAGGAAATGTAATGAAAATTCTTAACATTATTTCACTAGATTAACAGATTTTATTAATAGCAGAAATATCTAAAGAATTTTTTAAATTGTGCCAAATTAAATAATTTAGTAAAGAAAATAATAATGGAAAATGAATTTCCACTTCTCAAAAAACTAAAATATAGCCATATTGAGAGGAAAAAAATCTACTGTTTGGGCTACTTTATTCTGTAGCTTAGAAAATATTTCCATAGCAGTAATATAAGAGCTTGCCCAGTGCATTAAAACATAGAGATTAGACAAGCACAGGTTGCTCATAACAGTCAGGCTTGATAACTCACAATCATATTCTTCCTGAACATTCTGAGCTTTGATCCTATCAAGATTTTTAACTCAAGCTTCAGAATCACTGTATTAAGGATCTGAGTTTAAATTATCCATTAACAACTTTCTGGTCAATGATATTGAAATACAATACTCTTATATCTTCACTTTCATTCATCACCATGCAATATGCTCCTATTTCGTGTTATAATGGGCTAAGCCATTTTGAGTAGTGTTTTTCTTTAAATACAGCTATTATTCCAGAGTTTTGCCAGCCAGTGACAGAAATCTAACCCAATGACTTAAGTGGAAAAAAAGGAGACTTTTTGGCTCTAATAACTAAACCATGAAAAAGAATGCAATAGCTGAACACAGTCTCAGTGTCAGATTTCCTCACTATATCCCTTTCTCTGTTTCTAGCTGTATATCCTCTTCAGTCTATTAGTATCTTGTTTTCACTAGGGTCCGTGTCACCTTCTTCCAGATTTGCTTGACAAACTGTGTGGTTCTGGAGATGCTAACTGTACCCTTGGATTCAAAGTTATGTACTTGACAACATAAGTAGTCTCAGACTGTACTACTAGCCTATTGTGTCATTGACCTTTTAGGTATAAGATTGTTTTTCCTTTTTTTAATTGAGATATAATTCACATACCAAAAATTCATCTTTTAATGTGTATAATTCAGTGTTTTTTAGTCTACTTACAGTGTTGTACAACCATCACCGCTATCTAATTTTAGGACATTAGATTACCTTGAAAAGAAACATTTTACAAATTAGCAGTCAGTCTCCATTCCCCATCCCCTTTCCTCAGCCCCTGGAAATCATTAAACTACTTTCTGTCTCTATGGATTTGCCTATTCTGGACTTTTCATATAAATGGAATTATATAAACATGGATCTTTTGTACCTGACTTCTTACTTAGCATAACATTTTCATCCATGTTGTAGCATGTATCAACACTTGCATGGTTACATAACATTCCATTGTATGGATAGACCACTTTTGTTTATCCATTCATCAGTTGTTTCTACTTTTTGGTTATTCTGAATAATAGTGCTATAAATATTTGTATACAAGTTTTTAAGTAGACATATGTTTTCATTTCTCTTGGGTATAGGCCAAGGATTCAAACTGCTGGATCACACGGTAATTCTGTGTCTGACTTCTGAGGAATTGCCAAACTGTTTTCTAAATATACTGTACCATTTTATACTCCCATTAGCAATGCATGAGGATTCTAATTTCTCCACAACAACTGTTATTGTCCATCTTCTTATTCTAGTCATCCTGGTAGATATGAAATGGTATCTCATTGTGGTTTTGATTTGCATCTTCCTGTGGCTAATGATGTTGAGCTTTTTTTTCATGTGCTTATTGTCCATTGTATATCTTCTTTGGAGAAATACCTGTTCTTTTGCTTTGCCCATTTTTATTGGCTTATTTGTCTTTTTATTATTGGGTTGTATAAAAACTTTACATATTATGGAGATATATTACATATCAGATATATGGTTTGCAAATATTCCATGTGTACTTGAGAACAATGTATATTCTGTTGCTGTTGGGTGGATTGTTCTATAAAAGATTACGTAGGTCTAGTTGGTTTAGAGTGCTGTTCAACTCTCTTTTATTTCTTTCTGTCTAGTTGTCCTTTCAGTTACAAAAGTATGGTATTGAAGATTTCAATGATAATCGTTGAGTTACCTACTTTTCCACTCAATTCTGTCAATTTTTGTTTCATGTTTTTTGGGCCTCTGTTTGTCAGATGTGTTTATGTTTATAATTGTTAGGCCATCTTGATGGATTGACTATTTTTTCATTATAAAGTATTCATCTTTGCCTCTAGCAAAAATTTGTCATAAAGGCTGTTTTGTCTGAGATTAGTATAGCCACTACAGCTCTCTTTTAGTTATTATTTATATGGTATATCTTTTTCAATCCTTCTGTTTTCAATGGGCTTGTGTCTTTGAATTTAAAGTGTGTCTCTTATAAGCAGCATATAGCTGAACAATGTTTCTTTTTTAATCTGTTTTGCCAATTTCTGCTTTTGTTTGGAGCTTTTAATATATTTACATTTAATGTAATTGCTGATAAGGTAGAATTTATATGTGTCACTTTGCTATTTGTTATCTATATATCTTTTTTTAACTTTATAGTTCTCCATTACTGTCTTCTGTTGTGTTAATTATATATTCTCTAGTGTACAATCTTGATTATGTTATTTCTTTCAATATATATTTTTGAGATATTTTCTTAATGTTTGCCCCTGGTGATTAAAATTAACATATTATAACAACTAATTTAGATTAATATACACTGCATTTAAAGTTTCCTAATCCTTGCTCCTATATTGCTTTCTCCCATTCTTTATGCTATTATTTTTATATTTCATCTTTATACATTGTATGTGCATTGACAAAGATTTATAAGTATTGTTTCATGCAATTATCTTTAAGATCAGACAAGAGAAAAAAGAGTCACAAAGAAGAGGAAATTTAAGCTGTCTTTTATATTTACTTAGCTAGTACTTTTACCAGTGCCCTTTTTTTCTTTATGTGCATTTAAGTGTTTGTCTAGTGTCCTCTTATTTCACTGTAAAGGGGTCTCTTCAATATTTCCTGTAGTAAGTTTTCTAGCAAAGATTCTTCCAGTTTTTATTTATCTGAGAATGCCTTAATTTCTTTTTGATTTTTTTAAGGATTCTTGGATATGGAATATTTGGTTGACAAACTTTTTCTTTCAGTGCTTTGAATATGTCATATTCTGGTATCCATGGTTTCTGATGATAAATCATCTGTTAATCTTATAGAGGATTCCTTGTGTTCGATGAGTTGTTTCTCTTTTGCTCTTTTCAACTTGTCTTTGGTCTTCAACAGCTTGAATATGATGCAACTAAGTTCAGATCTCTGTGAATCTATACAATATAGAGGCTGTTGAGCATGTACAAGAAGTCCAGATTAATGTTTTTCATTGCTACATTTGAGAATTTTGGCACATTATTTCTTCAAATAAATTTTCTGCCTCTTTCTGTCTTTCCTTTCCTTCTAGTATTCCCATTATACATATGTTGATAAACTTCATGGTGTCCCACAGGTCTCTGGGGCCCAGTTCACTTTTCTTCATCATTATTATTTATTATTATGTTTCTCATTGCAATGTCCTGAATGTTTGTGTCTCTCCAAAATTCATATGTTGAAATTCTAATGTCCAATATGATGGTATTAAGTGTGGGGCCTTTGGGAGGTGCCTACGTCATGATGGTAGTGCTCCTCTGAATGGGGTTAGAGACCCCATAGAACTTCCTAGCCCCATTCCACTCTGTGCAGATATAGTGAGACATCGGCAACTGAAAGAGGGCCTTCACCTGACCATCCTGGCACCTGGATCTTGGACTTCCAGTCTCCACATCTGTAAGAAATAAATTTCTGCTGTTTATAAGCTACTTAGTCTGTGGTATATTGTTAAAACAACCCAAAGGGACTGAGACACCCAGACTGGATAATCTCAACTGACCTATCTTTAAAATTTTTATCCATTTTTTGATATGCTCTATTTGGTGAGACACTGTTCCCATATTTTCCTATATAGTTCTTTAGACATGGTTTTCTTTAGTTCATTGAGCATATTTAAAATAATGATTTAAAATCTTTGTTAATAGATCCAATGTCTTGTTTCCTCAGTGTAGTTTCTATTGGTTTATCACATATTTTTCTTGTGTATAGGCCATACTTTCATATTTATTTGCATGTCTCATAATTTTCATCTTAAAATTGGACATTTTAGATAATACTGTGTAGCAACTCTGGAAATTAGATTCTTTCCCATCCAAAGGGTTTATTGTTGTTGCTACTTGTTTTTGTTATAGATATTTGTTTAGTGACTTTCCTGAACTAACTCTTTAACATTGGTATTGTTTGTTGTATGTAGCCTCTGAGGTCTTTGTATAGTAAACTTAATGGTCTACTAATGGCTGGACAGACATTTCCTTAAATGCCTTAAACCAATAAATATCCCATTTTGCTGAGTGGCTCTGTATGTATTTGGGGACATGCCTTCAGTGTTCATATAGGCAGTTTACAAGTCTGCCTTAGCCCTTCTTTTCCTGCTGAGGTGGAGCTTCAAGGTCAGCTAAGGGCCAATGCTTAGAGCTTTCTTCATCTTTCCTGGGCATGCACAGAGACCTATGCATGCACATAGCCTTCTAGATTCCCAGGAATATCTTGGAGATTTTAAAATCCCTCTGTAGACATTTCAGTCTCCTTGGTCACCTTGTTGTTTGCCCCAATTATTATTGGTTTTTTGGTTATCTTGTTGTTTGCCCCAATTGTTATTGCTGCATCTGGCAACTATAATGTTAAACAACTGTTGCTGATTACTTTTAAAAATGCTCCTAGGGAGAAAGGGTGAGCTCTGATTCAGGTTAAATAAAGGCAAGCTTTGGGGTGGAATTTTCCAGGGAATTTCTAGAGGGATTAAATAGTGGCTCTTATCTGGGAATAAGGCTTTGAAAGAGCTCTAGGTCCATTCTTCCCCTTTTAGTGGCTGCTAGTCTGCTAGCTATCACCATGATTGTAGGACTGTTCATTTTTAAGGCTACTGTGGAATTTGTGAGAGGGGAGGAATAGGGAAAATTAAAATGCCACAAGGCTCACTGATGTTACTGAGATCCAGGCATTTCTCTTAAATAAACAGTTCCCAGATTGTTGCAAGCTTTTTGTTAATTTTCACAGTTTTAAAAAAGTTGATTTTGAAAAATTTTGCCAATGCTCTTGTTGCTTTCATTGAGCAGAGAATATTTGAGGGTTCTTACTCTGCCCTTTACAGTGATGTCATCTCCCACCTGCCACCTTATGTGTAAGAATTTGAGTTTATTATTTTCTTCTTGATTGCAACCAAGAGCATCTTAACTGATACCCTCCTCCACTCAGAATAATATATGGCTTCCAGTTCTGACTTTAGATGTTTTTTTGAAGAGCTAGCTCCTAATTCATGAAATCTTGGGGTAAATTCAGATTGACAGAACCTGAGATGTCTACCCGTGTCTTGTACAATCACTAAGATAAGAGAGTGTTAGTCCATTGGTTGTACCAGCTGACTTGTCAGTGAAACAGACAGAAGTGAAACTGTGTTGGCAGCCTCCACCTGGGCACATAATTAGAGTCAGGAAGAAACAGTTTCCTCAAAGTAAAGTAGTTTTCTGAACATAGAGAATGGTAAATGCTCAAATAATCAGGTTCATCATTCTTAAAAAGAAATTATGATGCTCTGTTCATTCACAGCATGGCAAAATCAGTAGAGATGTTATATAGTCTTGTCTTTCTGCTTTGATTTCTTTCGTGTTCCATGCTCCATGTTTGTTATTAAAATAAGTTTCAAATCTCCAAGTTCTATACATGGACTTCAACTATGAACTATGATTTCACTGATCTGTAGCAACAGTGAAAGGCTTTGGTATAAGGGATTCTGTTGGAAGGAGGAGGAAATAATAAAGAACAAAATAAATAACATTCTACTTATCAGAAAATGTATCTCATGATTTTTCACAGATAACAAAAGTAACAGCAAAAGATATGTCACCAAGTGTCTAGCATATTACATGATTTCAAAAATAAGCAATCAAGCAGAATTTTTTTGGTTAGAAATTCTGATAAAACTATATCCATGACTGCATTTTAATCATATTACTATGTTGCTGTTGAATGTTGTCATAATTTTAGGGCTTAAAGATTTCCATACACGCACACACACACACGCACACACACATACACACACATACATATTTGCTTTCAGTAAAATCTCTTTTCACTTCATCAATGGAATTTGATGAAAATAGCTTTGAGAAGTAATTATCTAAGTTAGATTCTTATACATAACCATAAGCCAGTCTTTTACATTTTAATGAAAGATTTCCCTTAATCCATTCTCTTAGCTCAAAATGTTATACACAATTCAGACAATAGTGCTATCAGTTAAAGCAGTGCAATATCCTTGAAACAAATTATGATTGGATAAATTAAGTAAAGAAAGGGATATCTGGTGTCCTTTGTGAACTTAGCCTATTCAGGCTAAGGGCATAATTTAAATGCCTGGGTATCTAATAAGAGTAATAAAATAGTTATTGTACTCCCTCCTTTCCTGTGTAGAAATAAATATTTCATGACTTCCAGACTGTTAGAAATTCAATCTCATTCTATAAACTGTGTTTTGGGGTCATTGCCTGTATAATGTCAGGGGCTGCAGATAATAAGGGACTGATAACACAAGTGAGGTATGAGCTATAGCTATTTGCTGTGTGTTTAACTTCCCTTGCAGCTAGACACTATCTGCAGTAAGACAAGAGGTTGTTTCCTTGCTAAGTCCTTTATAATTATTTGGCTGACCCAAACTGTAGATTTCAAAGACTCTCAGAGATAGACATGGTTTTATTTGTCATCTATTTCACTATTTAACTGATACATGAATTTATCTAAGTCAACTTCAAAGTTGATCCTTCATCTTCAGAATGCATTCAATGAATGGAAACCTGATTTTCAAATGATAAAATCCATTCCAATTCCAAATACTTACTAGAAACTTATTTGTTGGATAAGCTGCAATTTGACTTCTTGAGATTCTAAATACTGCACTTAGTTTTACCATAAATAGGTGGGGAAAATTGAAAGACTTACATACCAGACTATTGAGAAACTTCATACTAAATTATAAAGAAATAATTTAATTTAGATTCTTTCATTGATTTAATGAGCTATAATATTAGAAGACTGATAAAGATATTGCTATTAGAGTCTGTTAAGATATTTGACAGTTTTTTATTATGATGAGAAAATAAGGACTGGGTGGTAAAATTAATCTATAATAGCTGAGTGAAGAAATGTACCCAAAGAATGATTATTGATGGATTTCTGTTAACTTGGAGTTTCATTTCAAAAGATTCTTTCCTTGACCTTGTCTCATTCAACAATTTTGTCAAAATTTGCATTAGAATGAAGAAAAGACATATTTATCAATTTGTAGATGGCATAATATAGAGAAGAGTAGGTTTTACATGTAATGTCTAGAAGAGTCAGAATCCAAATGATATGGCACATTAGATGTGTAGGCTAAATCCTACAAAATTTTAATAGAGACAAACTTAAAGTCTTTTTAAAGTAAACAGTGGAGGTCTATAGCTTAGATGCCTATGAGGAAAATCTAGGAGTTTTAGGTGACTGAAAGCATATGGATAGCTAATGCAGGGATTAGCAAACTAAAACCCACTGTTTTTGTAAATAAAGTTTTATTAAAATACAGCTATGTTCATTCATTTACATGTTGTGTATGTTGGTTTTCATGCTACAACAGAATTAAGTATTGCAACAGAACTTTATGGACCTCAAAATCTAAAATGTTTATGATCTGGCCATTTATAGAAAAATTGTGTTGACTCCAAATCCAATGCAGTTTTTATTAATAAATATAGAGTGTCCATGTATAGGGAGATAATAGAACCCAGTGTTTTCTGCACTATTTCCCAATTTTTTCCTTATTAAAAATTTCAGTTCTGGGTTCCATGTTTTGCTAGGGACATTAACAACTATCCAGAAGAGAGGTAAAATAAGGCTGCAAAGAAGCCATGTTGAAGAAGAGTAGTTAAATGTACTGGAAATAATTAGCCTGGAGAAGAGAAAATGAAAATAAGATAGCTATATTTGTGGTTTCAAATATAGGAAAGATAATTATGAAGAAGAGTTATTTGCTACATTCGCAAGCTTCAGAGAGCAGACATAGGAAAAAGGGGTTAAGGAAATACATAGAGTTAGGATTTAGTGTATTATGACAAAGAATAATCTACTGATTAAAATTATCTGAAGATAAAAAGTAGATTCCCATTTGTGGAAAGAATCGAGACAAGCAGCCATGTCTGCTTTTTTGGGTCTGTATACATTGTCTGAGGAACAAGGAGAATCATATTTTAGATGAATTTTGAGTCCCTACAAATGCTGATACTGACCACCACTCATCCAACACCAGACTTCATTTTGTCCTAACTGGCTCCCAGCTTTGATTCCCATCCGTTTCCACTCCTGGACCCACATGGCTTTGTGGCATATAGCACAAGTTCTAATTACTCACTTCTGACATCTATTGATCTTTGATCTTAGATGCAATAGCTCTTTAATTATTTTATCTAAATGATTATAATTCTGGCCTTTGACTATACAGTACATACCTGGCCCAAATCCAAGCCTGGGGTCATACTTATTCATGCAACAAATATCCATTAATCACCTACTATCTACCAGGTATTATTCTGAGACCCAGGGATAGAACAATGTTTATTGTTCATAACTGATCCTAATCTGAGCAGCATCTTGGATGAACCTTATTTTCTTATCCAGTTGTTGGATAAGAAGGATAATATTCACAGTAGGCTACTATTTTGTACTGCTTAGAGATACATATTTCATTTAACCCTTAAGTGATACTTGCTACTTGGTAGGCACTATTCTAAGCACTTTATACATACTAGATTATTTAATCCTGGTAATATGTCTACAAAATAGGTCTTATTATTATTCCCATATTACTTATGAGAAAATTGAGACCAAAGAAATTCAATAACTTACCCAAGGCCACCAAATGTGCCAGAACCAGGTTTCACGTATAGGCCATCTAGCTTCAGAACTGTTCGTAATCACAAAAGGCTGAGTGAAAGTTCTATTAGCTTAGATGGAGGTGTTTCCCTTTCCTTCCCTCCTTTCTCTGATCTTATTTATAGTACCCAGAAAGGCTCTTTCAAGGGAAGCCATCCCACGAGAGTACTGAGCCTGAAAACCACATCCATCTTCTGAGTTCCAGAAGGTATTTGTTGGATAAGTGCTTGACAGATCTTAGTAACTGTAAAGTGGAAATTCAGAACTCTGCTTGACTCCACCCTATGGACTGGGTTAAAGAAATGGAGGAGCAGGGCTGAGAGGAGAAGCAGGATGAAGAGAATACTTAGTTGTAAACGCAATCTTATAAAAAGAACAATTATCTAATGCCCACAAAAAATATTCTTCAAGGACCATGGTCACTTTTACAAAATATATGGCTCATGTATGAAATTAAAACTATCAAACTGCTTCCATTACAAGACAATGAGGTTGTTTATTTTTCATGCTTATATTGTGCCTAATTGCTGAGCATAGCCTATAAAAGTAAAGCTGTTTCTTTGGTAATTCAAGTACTTCACTGGGAGCAGTGCAGAGTTCATCTATGTATAGAGATTTTTAAAAAGGCAGCTTATATACTTAAGCAACACTCTTAAGTACATGGTTGTCCACAAATCTATCTCCCTCCAAATATTGCCTAAGCTTTTGGTCCAATCTTTTTTTTTTTTTTTTAAGATTTTATTTATCTATTTGATGGAGAGAGACACAGTGAGAGAGGTAACACAAGCAGGGGGAGTGGGAGAGGGAGAAGCAGGCTCCCCGTGGAGCAGGGAGCCTGATGTGGGACTCGATCCCAGGACCCTGGGATCATGACCTGAGCCAAAGGCAGTCGCTTAACCGACTGAGCCACCCAGGCGCCCGCTTTTGGTCCAATCTTATATATGTTGGTTTGTCATAATGGTTTCCTAATACCAAAGTTTTTTATTGATCCTTTGCATATCATCATTACACTGGATGAGGTAGAAATTTCAGAAAAGTCACTCTCTATTCAGTCTTAGTAACTAATCTTTCTTGCTTTATACAGTCAAAGGAAAAATTATTGTGCATATTGTGTCCAGTAGAAATACATTATAAGCCCCTGCCTCCTCTCTTCCCTCCGTGTTCCCCTCACTTTTTTTTAGCATGTATGGACTGTCCAACATGCCCCAGGCCTTGTGCTAGGTTCTAGAGCACAAAAATGAAGAAAACAGCGTCTAGTCCTTTATACCTCAGAAGGTAGTCTCTAGAAATAGATAATATATACCATAATGAGGGTATGTACTGAATACTATTATGTTATAAAACCTGGAGGAATGGGGTCATTTATTATTTATTCAAAAAATAGTTAACATGTGTCAAATAAGAATTAGGCATCGTGCTAGATGTTGATAGGTGGTGAGGAAGTAGAGACAGAGATTGTAGACAATTCTTTGAGGAGTTTTGTGGTAAGGAAGAGCAGAGAAATTACATCTTAAAGGGGTCTAGGGAGTATGAGTTGGGTAATCAAAAGGCAGGCTTGTGTGAAGGTAGAAAAGACCCAAGAGAGGCAGAAAATCGATAATGCAGAATAAAACAGAGGTAACTGAAGAATCAAAGTACTTGAAAAGGCAGGAAAAGACTGACGTAGGTCACAAGTGACGGTGTTGATTGAGAAAGGCTCAGGAGCTATGCTTTGATTATAACAGGAGAAAAGATAAATTCTGTGACCAGAGATAGAGGAGGAGGGGGTTGTGAAAAGATGAATTAGTTGTCAGCTGGTTGCTTCTTCTTTTTTTTTTATATAGTAAGGTCATTCTCTGCTAGTGAAGGTAGGAGGGATATTGGATATTTTGAGGTACACAGAGAAGGCAAGAAAATCATTGTTCTAGAGAGCAAGAAAGTGAATTTACTAGGTAGGTAGACTTTCTCATAGTTTTAAGTGCTTATTTAAGATTTTTCTCATAAATTTGAAGGGAGTCAAAAACGCAAACTTTTCTTCAGCCAGGTCCATTAGTTAATATGTGCAGTAACAGAGTAAGCCAATGGTTGGATTTAATTACTGTGGAGTTTTCCCAAGTGAGTCCATCAGAAAGAGGGGTAAGCAAGGCTGTTTCCATGGAAGTAGTTATAGTGGTGGTCCATGAAATATGAGCTAAATGAGAAGGAAAGTGAAACATCAGTGAACAATTTTAAAAACACTTGTCGATTTTGTCTATTTGGGGCTTCAAGATCTTTCCTGTATTACATGGGTAGGATATGGCTGGTAGAGGGGTCTGTTTAACAATATCTGAAGGGGATTTTCAACTCAGAATTTTTTAAAAATAGCAAGAAACTTTCTAATAAGTTCTATATTTTGTTATATGTCACATAAAATGAATTATGAATGATGGCTAATGCATGCTGATTGGCCCACAACTTCTTCTGAGTCTAAACTGTTGATAAACTTCAACCAATTGAATGTAAGGGAATAAGTACGGAACAGTATAAAGAATCTACTCTGCATTCTAATTTGTTGTTACATTTGTTGAAGATGGTGGTTTCTTGCTTCAAAGACCTTATTCATTATTATAGAATGTTCTTATTATCTGTTCAATAACTTGGAAATGGCTTCGAGCTGCTGTAGCTCTCTGTCTCTCTAGTTTCTGATTTTTGTATGCATCCATGCTCTCTTTGTTCCCAGTATTTGTTCTGTAAAATCCCCTTCTTCTTTTTATTACATGGAAAAAATGCATAAAGAACATCCATCAGTAGAACTATGGAACATTTTCCAGACAAAACAATCTAGAACAAACACTGGCAAACCATAACCCATGGGTTAATTCTGGCCCTACTTGCTTTTCTAAATAAAACTTTCCTGCAACCTAAGTATACTCATTCATTTATGTATTGTCTATGGCAGAGGTGAATAGTCATGACAGAGATCATATGGGTTGTAAAGTCTAAATTTACTATCTGACTCTTAACAGAAAATATTTGCTGATCTCTGGTTTAGAATAGCATTGCGTATATACCTCAGGTCCTGTAGTGAAAGGTTCTGTTAGTCTCTTTTCAGCGGGTGACTATGGCGCAGAGACAGAAAGGCAGGTTCCCCAAGGACTTCTCTAACTTACCCTTCGTGCCCCTCCTTCAATGCTGTAGCCATCTTACAGTTGCCAAGGGTTGCTGGAATCCCTGCTGCTCACTCTCTGGCTGTTCCAAGAGTTCTTAGTGCCCTTGAGAAAGACTAAACCTGTAGGTAGAATGTGGCAGTTTTTCAATTGATTTGGGAGACAATGCAGATTTTGCTAGTCTTAATTCTTTAATTTTTAAATTATTGTGTTTTCCTGTGTTTTGAGGAAGGGAGACACAAAGAAAATTGCTTCTGCTAATCTCTGTCAGTGAGTGAAAGAATTTAAATCAAACAGACAGGAACTCTTGCTCTTTCCTGTGATGCAGAGTTCCCACCTCTTCCCATTGCTGGATTATCCACGCATCAAAAAATGAATGGCGTTTCTGGGAGTGTGATGTTTATTCTCACAATAGGTCTAATTCTGAGTGAAAGAACTAATTGAAAAATCAGAAGAATTTTGTCTTGATGTGCCCATGCTAATAATTACATCCATCCATTTGAATTCTGAGGAAATGGGTTTTTGCTGTGGAAATTCTTATCACAATGGGCTGACTCTAACTTGTACCCTGCTTGTAGCTTTGATTTATGATGTGCTTCGTGTTTTTTGGCCAGCTCTTTTTGAAACTGTAGAGTGGAAAGAAAATGTTTTCAGCAATGTCACATCCAGAAGGTGATTTCTGGGAGCTTCAAATGCAGGCTTTAATCTTTCTTCCAGGTTAGCCACCGCGTAGGCTGCTGAAGAGCACTGGGGCTTCTTAGACACATTGGGGATTCGGGGCAGGTTTCATCCAGACGCCCTGGTGCTGCTCACCATTCTAACAGTGGCATTTTGTCTCTCGGTGGAGTCTTCTCACGTTACATTTAGGGGAAGTGACTTGTTGCTAGGCTACAGCTTCCCAAAAGCTATGACCACAGTAGTTAATTGAAATTAATTTCCCAACGTATCCTGTTCGGCAGTCTATGGAGAAAGAAAGCAGATCCTGCTTATGTTTTCTCTTGTGTTCCCTTGAATTTTCCTCAAGTTTTTATTGTGCTGGTAAAGATGAAGAAAATGGGAATCAGGGTGGCAAGGAGAGGAGTTATAAAGGGAAAATTGATTGCAGGACAGTGTTTTGTTTTGTGAGAGATAAAGAAAGCTATGTCAAAATTCACTAGGGTTTTAGGACTGTGGGCTGAGAATTTAGGTAGTCTCTGCCATACCACATGTATGTGGAGTTAAGGTGTAAACTGGGGGAGATGTTTGAAAAACATACAGACTGGGGTGCCTGGGTGGCTCAGTTGGTTAAGCATCTGCCTTCGGCTCAGGTCATGATCCTAGGGTCCAGGGATCGAGCCCCATGTTGGGCTCCCTGCTCAGCGGGGAGCCTGCTTTTCCCTCTCCCTCTGCCTCTTCCCTCTGCTCATGCTCTCACTCTCAAATAATTAAATCTTTTATTTTATTTTATTTTATTTATTTATTTGACAGAGAGAGAGAGACAGCGAGAGAGGGAACACAAGCAGGGGGAGTGGGAGAGGGAGAAGCAGGCCTTCCGCTGAGCAGGGAACCCGATGTGGGGCTTGATCCCAGGACGCTGGGATCATGACCTGTGCCGAAGGCAGACGCTTAAGGACTGAGCCACCCAGGCGCCCCTCAAATAATTAAATGTTAAAAAAGAAAAGAAAAGAAAAACATATAGGCTGCCATGGAAGTTTTCCCTCCTTTTTTAGAGAAAAATCAACACATTTTTACTCCCTCCTTCCCTTCCTCCCTCCCTCTCTTCTGTCTCTCTCTCTCTTTGTATATGATTATGACTTAAACATCTAAACTATTTGTGGAGGTTTCCTCACCCTTCTTGGCCAGAACAAGAAACTGCTTGGCAGTAAGAATATGGAAAGAAAGATTCACTTTATAAAATCTGAGTCAGAAAACATTTATCATAATTGGCACAATGGATAGTTTGGGACTTATGTTAGGGATCATCTACTATTTTAAGATAGTTGCCCTTTTTTTTTTTGATGAAAATCTTAAGGTTATGTTCTCTCTCTCTTCCCTCTTCCTTCCTCCCTCCTCCCTTCTTTTCTTTTCTTTCGTTTCCTTTCTTTTCTTTTCTTCTCCTTTCCTTTCCTTTCCTTTCCTTTCCTTTCCTTTCCTTTCCTTTCCTTTCCTTTCCTTTCCTTTCCCTTCCTTTCCCTTCCTTTCCCTTCCTTTCCCTTCCTTTCCCTTCCTTTCCTTTCCTTTCCTTTCTTTTCTTTCCTTTTATGAAAACATCTATTCCAATTCAAAAATTAAATTAATCATAGACTTGGAAATAAGAATGTAGATTTGTGGGAAGATTTCTATGACATAAGTGATAATTCACCTTAAGTTAGAAAGTCCAAACCCAAATGAGAGAGGAAGGAAAGAAGGGATGACCTATTACTTAAAACTTGCTTTACCAGGTGAAAATGTCAGAAAATGAGATCCAAATTCTGGGTTCCCTCCGCATTTCACCATCCACCCTGGATGTTATTTTTGTTTGTTTGTTTGTTTTAGTGTTCAGAGAATATAATCACAGAAAAAAGTAATGGGATCATAAGAGGACTATCACTAACGTTACAGCAATACTTGCAAAATAATTTGATTATGGCTGATTGACATAAATGCAGTCATTCAATAATCACTGATTGTCTACTCTGTGCCAAGTATGGAGTTACATAATAGGGATAGAAATTTGAACAAAATGGTCCACCCATCCTTTATCCTCAATAGGCTTCAAGTCTTTTTCTATGATACTGGTAAATTAATCAGAAGACCAAAATAACAAACTATTTCAGTTGTCAAAGTCATATCTTTCTGATCAGGCAATAATAATAAAATAATTCCAGCAATTAGGCAATACTTTCCTTGAAGTCAACTCAGTTTTTCACAAGGTATTATAATAGATCTAAATGAGGAGAAAAGTGGAATAATTAACATGGTATGGCACTTGAATTTTTATTGTGTGCTGAGGAGTTATTTTGAGTATTAAGTGCAAAATGTAAGCAGGTATTGTAAGTATGTAAAGAAAGATTAGTGCAAGAGAAAGTCAATGGACTGATTGAGTTTAGGGGTTTATGTAATTCTATTACCCTAAGAATCCACCCTTCTGCTTCACTGCAGGCTGTCATGAGGCAGTGAGAAACACAGGTCCAAATCTGAGACCCAACTCAACCCTTTACTAGAGAGGGGACTTTGGATGTACAATGTCACATTATTTTGAATCTGAGTTTTCAAATTTTTAAAAATTGGCCACAATAATATTTACTAAATCACAGGAATAATGGCGTGAGATCCAGCAAGTGAAAACACTTTGTAAACCTTAAAATTGAAAGGATTGTTAATATTAATAGACAACCAGTTTGAGGATATTATATATGTGAGCACATCTTTCTGTTTTTGTAGAGTCCTTTACAAAGCACAAATCTTCCTCTTTAATCTTTTTTTCTGTTTTCCCCTTTCCTCTAATATTTAGTTAATTTTCTTAACTGATATCTACTCCCTTTTCCATTTCTCTTCATTATATTTGTAAGCCAAAATTTGATATTAATTGTGACCAATAGACCTAATCACAGGGTTAATAATGAAAGTAAAATCATAACTTAATGTGAATTTTGGTGCAGTGGAGATCTCAAATCATGGAATCTTCACATATATTTCTTCCTATTTACCCATATTTGAGTCTAATTAAAACAGCATTTCTATACGCATTAGATTTCCAATTATTATTTTTTCTGTTTTTAAAAAATTTATTGGTATTGCAATATGATGTTTTTCATCAGCTTTTGTTACAGAAATAGACTATTTTCCAAATATTTTGGAATACTTAGAACATTTGAAAGGTTAAATTAGCTTTACTTGCCTAACCTGGGAACCAACTTCTACTCTCTCAGCATTTTGCTTACTTCTATTACAGCATTTAGTACACTTGTTTTGTAAGTTGAATGTTCATCTTCTCTCTTCTTTACTTTAAAACTTATCCAGGATAGGAATTATGTTCCCATCCTGTCTATATCATCAGCACTAATCCTGATGCCTAACAATTATGTTCAATGATGTTTGCACAATAAATTATTTGCATTGAAAATGTAACATATGTCTGTATGTAGCTTTTCAATGATGTTTTTAAAAAGTATTTTTATAAATAGAGGACTTTCTATGGCTATTGTATATATGTGGATGTTCACATATGATAATCAGAATAGATTTATCAATGGCCCTTGAATTCTTACTGTGTTTACCAGAAGCAGTCGGGATTTACAGTGATATATTCATAATATCAAAATCAGTCAACTTTGTTAGCAATCTTGAGAATTTGCATAGATTATTTTAGTACTATGGTAGAAACACCATATAATAAACTTTGGTTGTATGAGAATATTAAAGTAAAAATCTACAAAAATCCTAGACTATAAAAGTTATTAAATGATATAAAAGTTTATTTGAATAGGGGCTCCTGGGTGGCTCAGTCGGTTAAGCATCTGACTCTTGATTTCAGCTCAGGTCGTGATCTCAGGGTCGTGAGATTGAGCCTTGTGGTGGGCGCCATGCTCAGTGCAGAGTCTGCTTGAGATGCTCTCTCTCCCTTTCCCTCTGCCCCTCCTTCCATGCTCTTTCTCTCTCTCTCTAAAATAAATAAATAAAATCTTTAAAAAAAGTTCACTTATTTATCTGAATAAATAAAAAATAAAACAAAATGTATCATGAGAAATAAATCCTCTATGTTGTATAGATACTAATTCTGTTTAAAGTATTTTACAATATAATACAATCCAAAGCAACATTTTAACATGACTTTGGTGAGGGTTGTCTTTACAAAATTATTTAAAAGTTTATTTGAAATAATAAGTAAGCATAACCTAAAAAAAATTAACTGTGTAATAAGGTGATGGGTGGGAATTGCACTAATAGTAAAACATATAAATCTAAAAATCACTAGAATAGATTAATACTATTTTATAAAACAAATGGAAAAAATATCATTATATAGTACTACTATAAAAAAAACAGAAAAGAAAATAAAAAGTGCCATAAAGTCCTGAAATTGACACAAGCATGGACAGCATATAATAATGCTTATGTTAGTACATAATAAAAATATGCTACAAATTAATGGGAAAGTTGTGTATTACTCAGCACCAAGTCTTTTTTTTTGTAAAAAAATACAAAAAACATAATGGAAAACTAGTAAAAATGATTACTGAATATATGATAGCAAAGAATTAATGGTTTTAATATATAGGAGCTTTATCAATCAGTAAGAAAAAGACAAATGTACTAACGGATGAATAGGTAAGGGGCAGCACAGGAATTTCTAACAGAAGAAATACATGTCAACTGAACTAATATCCAATATATAAAAAGTAAATCAATTATGTTATCTTATATATACTAAGGTTAACAACAATTTTTAAAAATTAATCAGTTATGGAGCACCTGGGTGGCTCAGTCGGTTAAGGATCTGACTCTTGATTTCAGCTCAGGTCATCAAGCCCCACGTTGGGCTCCCTGCTCAGTGGGGAGTCTGCTTCGCCCTCTGCCCGTCCGCCACCTCTTACTCTTTCTCTCTCTCAAATAAGTAAATAAATAAAAATCTAAAAAAAAAAATCAATCAATCAATTTTGAGGTACCTTGCGTATATGTGGAGAGTGTGTTTGCTGAGTATCTAAATATCTCTACTCTACTGTTTCTTGCAACTCACAAATAAAAAACAAACAAAAATAATTTTAAAATGCAGTGTCAATACAGATAAAGGGGAAAAAAGGAAAGGAAATGCCTAAATTGAATTGGAACAGAATTATATGGTTTCTTTTTTTTCTGGAGAGAAAATTAGCAGTATTTACCAAAATCCCCAGCAGTAAGCACTCCATTACGCTCCCAAAGTTACATTCCTAGGAATCTTCCTTAAGGAACTAATTGAGGATGAAGGCAAATATTTATCCAACAAGATATTTTACAATCATTGTTTATAATGGAGAAAAATAGAATTTAGTTAAATAACCCTCCACAGAGGGATTAAACAAATGATGATAAAGTCTACAGTGGAAACCATACATTCACTTGCAATCACATCATAAAAGAATATTTAATTACATGAGTATGTCTGTGTATGATATAATATATGTAGGAAGCAATATGTATGATATAATACAATTTTTGCAAGAGATTTCATTACATTGGGAAAAAAGCAAGTGTAATATACATTTGCAGATGGCTCCCTTCATCACTGGCCTTGATGTTATAGTCAAAATGGCTGTTAAGTGCAGATGCTCTATCTTACCCATGTACTTTTCAGGCATTCCTTTAACCACAGAACCTAATCTGTCTCTACACAGTCTACTCCTTGGTGATGAAATAAGCACCTCTCTAGGAAACCTGTACCCACATGGGTTAATCTCTTAGGCATGACCATCATTCCCATACACCTAGCTTCGACTTAGTCTTTAAAAATGTTTTGGAGAAATTTGAATTTCTCCAGAAATCACCTGGAAAGACAACAAAATTAAGTAGTTTAGACATTAACTGAAATCTATTTAAATTATTGTTCATCATTACTTAAATGAGAGTAATAAAGCCCAAAAGCATAAGGCATAAAACAAAAAATATTTGAGAAGGTGATAAAGTAAGAAAAATGTAAACGAAAAATACAACATCTTTGCTTTACTTCTATAAAATTTTGTCTCAATGTCAACAAACTGTGACAGGATATAATTTTGGCGAAGTTTTCAATGTTACTATTTTTTGGTCATTCATGAAAACCAGGGCACTATTTAGTGGGCATCAATTTGTAAATGAGCATCATAATTTTTACAGTTCAGTATTTGGCATGGTGCATTGCCATTAGGCACTCAGCTGAAGAATGTGATATATCTGGTAGCTTCAGTTTGAAATCACCCAGATTATTTTAGTATAGCCAAAACAGATTTTTTTTCTAACATTTGTATCCTCTAGATCTTACATTTACTTAAGAGTCTATTGAGTGCCTACTACAAAAAGGCAAGTACTGTACTTCTCCAGTACTGGACATCTACCTGTCCATTCTTAGAGGCACTAGGCTGGCTCAGTTGGTAAAGCATGCAACCCTTGATCTCGGAGTTGTAGTTTCGAGTCCCACATTGGGTATAGAGGTTACTTAAAAATAAAATCTTTAAAAAAATTAACACGCTCAGCTCCATGAAAATGAGGGCATTTTGTGGAGGGAGATGCTGGAACATCTCCTCAATGAAAACCATCAATTGGCTCTGAATCAGAAAAAAAAAAAAAAAAGTCTCCTTTAATTAGTAATTGCTCTGGATTTTTCTTCATTGATCTTTATATGGAAAATGCTCTCACTGAGCTAATCTAATGCCAAGTCTGTGATGTAAGATGCTTTTATTGCTTTGACTTTGTAGTAACAGGAGGAAAGAACAGCTACTTCTGAATCCTGAAGGAGGCAGTACGTAGGCTTCCATAAACACAGATGATGTTCCTGAAAGAATGGAAATGTGCTTAGTCTTAAATCAGGTAATAAAGGTGGCACTTATGTTGCCAGGTGGCACTGAATCACACAGCTTCCTCTTTTTAAAAACGGTCTTCCCATCCAAAGGCTGCGAGGCCATGCAGCATTTATAAAGCATCTACTATGTGCCAGGACACTGGACAAGGAACTGACAGTGCAGACATGAAGGAGAAGATCCCTATTCAAAAGAAGCTCTTATAAAGCTGGAGAGATAAAATAAGTAATTTCCATAATGAGATTTTTTTTTGTTCTATTAGAGACATGAGGATAGAAGAGATACTTCTACCCATGAAGGGCTTGAGACATCTCCACTGAGGTGTTGAAGAAATTGGGGGAAGGCAATGGAAGGAACTGGCATTTCAGGCTACAGGAATCACACGAGCAAAACCACTAGTGAAAAGTTCAACCTGGTAGAAAGCAAACACTCTGCAAGGCTCAAACCCAAAGTAAATAGCAATGAAGCCAAAGACAATCCTCTAGTTGCTAGAGGTGTCTGGAAAAGCCTACGTTTAATCTTCCCTGTTCTTTATTGGCTGTATTTGCTTGCTTCTGTTGCTGAGTTTCGCCTGAGGGTTGGAAAGTCTTTCATGTGTATCAAATGTTTTTCTCCAGGTTTCCTTTCCCCCCACTTTAGTACTGCATTTCTGGGGATGGTTGCTGGTTTAAGTTGTCTTTCCTACTCCATGGTGTTTTTTCTGCTATCTTTGCTCGAGGTTGTGCTAACTACAGTTCTGCTGCTTCTTAATTATATTCTTAATCTCTACAGGCTTATAACAGAAAGTCTTTGGCTCTAGGCTGCAAGAGGAGAGAATGTAAGAGCAGCAAATAATACACAAAATGAGACCATTCATAATTGTTTAAAAAATGGGAAAGCTAGCAGCTGCTCAATTCCAATTATTTCTGTTATCTGCAGAATTTCTTACTGAAGGCAAGAATAATCACTGTACTCAGCAGCTTGGGAAATACACTCATATAAAACACAGGCTCCATAAAACTGCAAAATTACAGGAAGTTTAGATGTACTTGAATACAGGGAAAAACTGAGACTGGGGAAAAATTGTGTCTGAGGTTGCCTTAAAATAGTAATATATCCAGAGGGCTTTTAGTATTCACAAATATTCGTTCCTCTCTGCATTGTGTTACTGAAGACTTAATTAGCCCCACTTCATAGATGAGGAAACTAAAGCACTCAGCATGTTCAAGTTCATATAGCAATTCAGCAGTGAAATCAAGAACAGAATTCTGATTTTCCAGTTCCCAGGCTCATGATTTATTCCCCTGTGTCATAGCTCTTGTTTTTCCCACACTGTGACCTACCAGATGGCAGCGACAGCTGAAGTCAATGTCTGAATATTCTCATGTTATGGCTTTTTACGTACATAAATGTAATGTGATATTGCCATTTCCCCTATTAATATGGATGCTGTCTCTGTTGGGAACATCTCTCTTTATCCATCTTCCAGGAATACTTTTCTAGTAAGATATAATTGTCTTGTAATCCTGGACTTTCAGATGATGGAATACTCCCTCAAAAATTTATTTTTCAACTTTCTATGACAGATATTTGCCATTGTTTTCCTTGTATGGGCTAGCTTTAGTGAATCTGTGTCAGAGAGTTTGTTTGGTTGTTCTGTTTGTTTCAGTAAATGTAAGAGGATTCCTATTCAGCTTTTTCTTTTTCTTTTTAAAGATTTTATTTATTTATTCATGAGAGACAGAGAGAGAGAGAGAGAGAGAGAAGCAGAGGGAGAAGCAGGCTCCCCGCCGAGCAGAGAGCCCGATGCGGGACTCGATCCCAGGACCCCGGGATCATGACCTGAGCCGAGGGCAGACGCTTAACCATCTGAGCCACCCAGGCGCCCCCCTATTCAGCTTTTTCAAATACTCTACCTACTTTGTGGTATTGGACTGTGTGCTTTGTTCTCATGCCTCCGCCTTCCATCCACCCACTAACTTTTATCCACCCATCCCTACATCCATCTATCCCTTCCTTTAGCCAAATAATCACTCCGTAGTGCTTACCATGTGCAAGGCACTATTGGGGATGCTATGAAGAAGATAAAGATTCAGCCACCAAATTCTTTAGTCCATAAGCTTAAAGTCTGATAGGTTAGTCAGGACAATAATTTATTAAATTATTCACTCATTCTACAATTTTCGGATGAGCAGCTGGTACATAAGTCCCATGCTAGATAACAGAGAACTAAATAAATACTGCCTTTGTCAATCATAGACTCTATGAATGAGTGAAGAGCTATTGTATTATTGTTAAGTTAAAATAGGATGAGTATTAAGGGAATACATAGGAGCAACACCTCCTATGGAGGCAGAAAGGCTTCTTGAAGGAATTACCTGATACCTAAAACATGACTATGAGTTAGCCAGGTAGAGGAAGAAGAGAATGTTCTAGGAAGAAGAAACATAAAGGTCCTGAAGAGAAAAAAAAAAAAGCTTATCACATTTGGAATCTCAACGAAGTTTATTAAGTCTGTTTCTGGAGTGTGAAGAAGGGGACTGGTGAGAAATAGACTTCCAGTAGAGAAGTGTGGAATGAATGGAAGCACCTTGTAGGACAGACTAATGGAGATATCAGAACTCTTTAAATATCCTCGGCTGTTTGTTTTTAAAACCTTCTCCATCTCCTCGGTAGAGAAAAGATTAGACCCACAGTTCTCCAAATATTCTCAAGACCAGCAGAATGGGTATCTCCTGGGAACCTTTAAAAACGAAAATTCTTGAATTTTATCCCAGAGCTACTGAGTCAAAAACTATGGAGATGGGGACTCACCAATACATGGTTTCACAAGCTTTTCAGGTGATTCCACCTGAACTTGAACTTGTGCACTCAAGTTAGAGAACCACTAGATTAAAGAGGAATAAGATTGGAGGAAGAGAGATTGAGAGATTGGCACAATAACCCATGTAAGAGCACACAAATAATTACAATGTGAGCTAGAAGATTCAGGTGTCATGGCAGAGGCAGAGGCCAACTGCCATATTTATTCAGAGGAATAGGTCAGGCTATAAAATAGTCTTTATAGGGGAGAGGTCATTTGAGCTGAACCTCTGGACTTTAACTCTTAATTTACTATCCTATGTATTACTTTTTTTCTAACTATTTCTGATCGTAGTTTTGAAAAAAAATTGTCACACTACTAGCTTTATGTAGTGACTACAGAGTAATCCATCTTATTAGCGAATAATTTCTCACTGAGTATTTTATCACAAAAAACTTCAAAATCAATTGACTCAATCATTTGTATACAATATTGATAAAATTCACCCAATAAAAAGAAATACTTCGGGGCCAATTTTAATACTGAGCCTCTTTTTTTTAAAGTTGTTCATATGTAATCTAAAAATGATGATTTTTTAGCTTATAAAATTACATACACATATACACATATATACACATTCTGTATATATATGTGTGTGTATATGTATATATAATATTCTTGTCTTTAGAGTTTGCTGGATATTTATATATGTTTGCTAGAGAAATTAACTGTAATGTAACTTGAACATAGCATTGTGTCTGTTTTCTTTTTTCCTCCCCCCACCCCCACCTTCTCTCCTTTCTGTCTCTTTGAACTGTGGCCAATTAGATCATAAATCCTTGAGGAGAAGCTAGTTTTTTTTGACGATGTAGCCCAGAATTGGTGCAAAGTCATAATTAAAATTGCATGCTATTCTTTTTGTGTATAGTCAAATGGAAACTGCAAAGTTTGCTTTTCTTCATGTTCACATATTTTCTAGCTGGCCTGCCAAAATAGAATCTACTTTTTGTTTTTTATTCCATTGACTTAGCACTTATTTTAATAAACATTTCTGACATTTTTTAATGCCTCGTTATACTTGACTTGTTATAAGTAGCATTTGCAATATTTAACTCTAGAAATAGTGATGCTAAGGTTTCAGTGCTCCAAGTCAAAAAAAGCCCTAGAACTTAATTTTTGCATATGTATCATGTGTATGTATTTAATTTTCTTTCAATATAGATGTTCTTGTATAAAATAAGGCCAGTGTGAAATGTTCAGAAAAATCCTGTAAGGATTAATCGTAAGAAAGCTGAACAAAGAGTGAACTTTGCCAAGGCTTTTAAAAAGCCAGCTGTATGCATCTGCTTGTTAGCATGTAGCATTATTCTAAGCTGGGAATTGTGTACACTTCACAGTATACATGGGCCATTTGTCCTGGGAACATATTTTGTGACTGCCAAAACCAAACAGAGTTAACCAGTTCCCGTGAGAGGAACATGATGGCTCTGAAACAAAAGGGGAAAAACTGAAAATAGAGGACAATTCTCATTGTTAGGGTGGGAAGTAAACTGGAAACGAAGGGAAAAAAAATGAATCGAATTAGTTAAACTACTTTCAAAACATTTTTTCGAAAACTTTTGAATTTAATGATCATTAATAATGACAAAGTATTGCAGGGTACTATTTTTATTTTAGTAAATACCTTGCTAAGTAATATGTTTAGGGCATTTTTAAAATGGTGTATGACATTCAATGATGTAGTGTACCAGACTATGTTCTGAATAAAAATCCTACTGTTCAGTTTAAAACTTAAATTAAAACTTTGAATCGCTCATTTATGCTAAATATAGAATCAATCTTAGACTATTTTTTATTACATATTGGTTAGGATCAGGTTCAGATGATTACAGCAAAAATAAACAAACAAACAAACAATAACAGAAAGACCCAGACAGCTGAGGCCTAAAGAAATAAAAGCCTAGATATACAGTCCGAAGTAATCAGCCCATGGCTGGAGTGGTAGCTCCATTAGGTCTTTGGGACCTCAGACTTCATTCAAGCTCTGGGCCTGGCTGTCCCTCAAGCACTATTCTCCCGCCTCAAGAAGCCTCTGGAACTCATAAATTATTCTAGACAACAGGATGGAAGCAACAAAAAATAAAGATACCCTCCCCTTCTCATATGAAAATATTTTCATGCTACCTTTTCCAGATGCATATACTTTACACAGCTGCAATCATATTATATATGGAATGTTGTGCTTTTTTATCCATAATTTTTTTCATACCCGCAATTCTCACTGCAATTGCCCCTTCATTCTCTTTTGAATGGGTGTCCTTAATTATTTAACTTGCTCCTGATTCTTGGACATTTTTTGGCTCTGTTTCACTTGTATAAATAAAATGAAACATTTTCATACAGAGTTGTCTTATGTGTTATTTTCAAATGGATGAATCTTACAAAATGGGAATAATAGAACAAAGTATGCAAACATTTTCATAGTACAGTACTTGAAACATATTGCCAAATTATTTTTCAAAAAGATAGTGCTAATTTACTTTGCTATCAGCTACGTATGATTTACTTTACCATTGTTAGTATGCTCTCCAAGAACGTTAGATGTTATAGTTTTTAATGGTCAATTTAATAGATGAAAAATTGTACCAGCTGCTTTTATTCTAATTCTATTTATTGCTTCTTATGAAGATTGCAGGCTTTTCAATATGTTGGTTTACTAAGTGCAATTTCTCTTGAGGGAATTGACTAGTCATATTTTTTACCTAATCATTGGAGCACTTTTTTTCCCCAATTATACAATAAATTTATATTTAAAAATACAACCTTTTTTCATGTTTGTTGTAAATATTTTTCTAGATATTTTTACCATTTTAAAAGTTTTACAATAGTTTAGAATTTGTATATAGCTAAAGGTTGATTATTTACTTTAGCATTTCTTCTATTGCCTTTATGCTTAGGAAACTTAGGTATTTTCAGCTTACGTTTTCACTAGCTCTTCCCTCAGACAGTTGATGAATACTTAATTTTCTTTTTTCTGTGGCACTTTAGATCATATGGAATTTTGTTGTGTAGTGTATAATGTGGATCAAATTGCTTTATCAACTTGCTATTGGGTTAATTTAGCAACCTTTAGAAAAGGTTTTAATTTTAATATTCCTTGTTATTTTCTTATAGCATATTCCTCATGCATTAAATATTTATGTAGAATTGAGTCTATTTGGGGCTTTATGATTTAATAGTTCTTCATGACTATTCATGTATAAACACTTCACCTTCAATTAGAATTGTTTAAATCATGTGCTCACTCATTGTTCATTCTTGATTCATACATTCGTTCAGCAAGTATTAACTGAATTTGTAAGCTAATGCCAGGTATAAAGTGGTAACAAGACACGGTTTTGATTCTTATAGAAGTTACATATTTTTAGGTGAATAGTCTAAATATATAGATTACAATTCACAGGACAAGACCTTGAACAAAGAGTGTCATGATGTAGAAGCTCAGCATTTACAAATCAATTTTCCATGTATTCTGTTTGGAAAACAAACAAACAAACACGTCCCATCATTAGAAAATGTCTGTCATGTCTACGATGGAAAAATAATTGAAGAAAAAGCACTTGTCTCACTGACAACCTGCAGAATGAGTACTTTCATTTTACTAATAGAGATGATGGATTTGAACTAATCAACCAGGGACTCTTAGATGATTGGACTGGTTTTCCGCATCATGTCCCATAGTGACAGTGACCCCTCACCTGAAATGTGTCAGTCACTGTTGCATCGACGGCCGCCTCGAAAGGATTCCTCAGGGGCCCCCCAAAATATGTTTTCTCTTCCCTGTGCTAATTCCTTCTAATCACTCATAATTCCTTGACTTGATCTACTTTGACTGTTACCTCCTTGTCTGATTACAAATGGAAATCCCTATAAATAGTTTCACATAGACTATCTGGAAGAGGAGAATTTAAGGATAATTGTTAGAAGTAAGGTGGGAGAGGAGTGAGGGGGTAGGTAACGTGACAGGAATTAAGGGGGTACATGATGTAATGAGCACTGGGTAGTATATGCAACTGATGAATAACTGAACTCTACCTCTGAAACTAATGATATGCTATGTTAATTAATTGAATTTAAATAAAATTAAATAAAAAAAGAAGTGAGGGCATGTAGTTATACAATATCATGTGTAGAGTATTTATAGAATTTCTTTTTTTTTTAAAGATTTTTATTTATTTATTCATGAGAGACAGAGAGAGAGAAGCAGAGGGAGAAGCAGGCTCCCAAGGAGCAGAGAGCCCAATGTGGGACTCGATCCCAGGACCCTGGGATCATGACCTGAGCCGAAGGCAGACGCTTAGCCATCTGAGCCACCCAGGCGCCCTATAGAATTTATTTCAAGCTTAGTGGAGAATGAAATATTTTTGCTTATTCTCTTTGATGAGTAGATTGTAGAACAAATATACCAATAATAAATTTTTATTTATTTTATTTTTTTTAAAGATTTTATTTATTTTTTTGTCAGAGAGAGAGAGAGCACAAGCAGGGGTAGTGGCAGGCAGAGCAGGTAGAGGGAGAAGCAGGCTCCCAGCTGAGCAGGGAGCCCGATGCGGGACTCGATCCCAGGACACTGGGATCATGACCTGAGCCGAAGGCAGACACTTAACCAACTGAGCCACCCAGGCGTCCCAATAAATTTTTATTTTTTATTTTTTATTTTTATTTTTTTTAAAGATTTTTTTTTATTTATTTATTTGAGAATGAGAGAGAGCACATGAGAGGGGGGAGGGTCAGAGGGAGAAGCAGACTCCCTGCCGAGCAGGGAGCCCGATGCGGGACTCGATCCAGGGACTCCAGGATCATGACCTGAGCCGAAGGCAGTCGCTTAACCAACTGAGCCACCCAGGCGCCCCTAAATTTTTATTTTTTGAATGAACTTTTATCTTAGGAAGTTTTAAAAAAATTGTACCATCTATAGTTACTGTAGATAATCAGAAAATATTGTTAAACAGAAATGAAAAAATTATTATAATTGGCCCAACTTTCATAATGGACCATTTGGCCTTTTTTTTTTTTTAAGATTTTACTTATTCATTTGAGAGAGAGAGCGAGAGTATGAAGGGGGTGAGCGGCAGAGGGAGAAGCAGACTCCCCACCCAGCAAGGAGCCCGATGCGGGGCTCGATGTGGGTCTCGATCCCAAGACTCCGGGATCATGACTTAAGCCTAAGGCAGACGCTTTAACCGACTGAGCCACTCAGGCACTCCCATTTGGTCTTATGTTTTAAAATCACTAAAATGAGGGACGCCTGGGTGGCTGGGTTGGTTAAGCGGCTGTCTTCGGCCCGGGTCATAATCCCAGGGTCCTGGGATCGAGTTCTACATTGGGCTCCTTGCTCAGCAGGGAGCCTGTTTCTCCCTCTCTCTCCCTCTGCTTGTGCTCTCTCTGTCAAATAAATAAAATCTTTAAAAAAATAAAAAAAAATAAAATCACTAAAATGTGTGCTATTCTAATGAACAAACTCCATCTCTAGGAATATTTTCCAAGGCAATATGAACAGGCATGCAAATGTTTATTTATAAGATTTTCATTAAAGTTTTATTCAAAATGCACAAAAATGGCTACATATTTAAATTGTTTCATTCAAGTAATAAAGCAATATGATGACATTAAAATGACAATCTGGAAATATATATATTACTGGTAAGGAAGGGTGTTTATGTTTTATTTTGATTTTAGCTATTGGCAAATTATAAACTTGTATAACAATTGTTATACACATATGGGGGAAGTGTCTAAAACATCACCCAAAATAATTTACTCTGAGCAATTGTATTACAGAAGATCCTATTTTTTCATTTCTAGCAATTGTCTAAAATTACACAGTGATCAGCACTACATGCAAATCAAGTCTTTTTATTCATGTTCACTGAGTATGGGACAAAGTTGTTCTTATAAATGACCAATAAGGCTTAGAAATTGATCACAATGATCATAAAATGATCACAATTTCTTTGAACCAACATTTAAAAAATACTTTCAGTTTTTATTAATTCTATTTTTAATTAGCGTTTCTTTATGCTGTACATTTGATGATTAGGAAAGTGATATACTATCTAAATGATTATGAATCATAGCAGGTGATTATAAGCCAGTCTATATTAGGGCATGAGTATGCTAGTGTTAAAAATTATTGGCTTCTGGGTTCTATCTCTTTAAAAATGCATTTAAAAATGATGCATTTAATTATTCCGTAACAGTTTTCTTTGAATATTAATAATTGCTAATTCACTGAACCATTGCCTTTGTATAAAATGCAGCATTGTAACGTTAGACTAAGAAAAAATTAGAAACAGAAAACCTGTTTCTTGGGAATTCCCATTGGCCAGGTATGTCTACTAAGCATTTAGCTGAGAAATGTTTGAAATCCCATCAGTGCATATCACAGTGTAAACATGCAGCTCTTAGCCCTTTATCTATAAAAGAAGAATGCCTCTCTGGGAGTAAAATGTTATAGATTCAAATTGATTTATCCAATGTTCAATCTCACTTTTATTTTTATATCAGTTAAAAGCAATTTTGAGAGCAATGAGTTATTTTGCTGTATTTTTATCAGTTTATCTTGACTCAAACTATACTTAACTTTAAAATCAAATTTATCTCATTGAATTTTAAAAGCTAAAATTTGGTACATTAAATTATTAAAACCCATAGAACTATCAACTGGCCACTGTGTCAGCTAAAATTTTCTTTTAAGAATAACACCATTTTTTCTAAGGACTCTGTGAGTGAGATAAGGCACTAGAGTGTTTTTCCCCCCAATTCTGTTCCTGTGCTTATATAAAGTATCTAGATTTGCCTCCTGTTTCATTTAAAATGCATTTCCATTGAGCTGTTGAGATAACCTGGATCAGTCTCAATCAGATAAGGCAGATGGAATTTTAAAAATGTTTATAGTGTTTATTTATGCTATTAAAGCACCTTTGCAATTTCAAAACGGGATTTGTAAGCTAGGTGCTACAGCCACAGCCCATCCCGTCAATATGCTCGCACCCTTACTGAACAGTTTGTCTGGGGAATG
Organism: Neomonachus schauinslandi; assembly: GCF_002201575.2. NCBI lineage: Eukaryota > Metazoa > Chordata > Mammalia > Carnivora > Phocidae > Neomonachus > Neomonachus schauinslandi. The sequence goes on from NC_058404.1 coordinate 99,262,079, forward strand.
CTGCTAATTTATCTCGCTTTGGACAACTGGCAGCTCTCAGTGTGAAGAAAGATCCTGTGTGAGGTGAGGGTGGAGGTAGAGGAGGGGGAAGATCAGCTGTAGGAGACTCAGATTTATGCTACTTTTGACTCTGTATGATGTGTACAATCTAAAAAATTTGCTGGCCTGGTACACTAGCTATTTATTCAGAGGAGAGATGACGGGAACCTGGCAGGTGGTGCAGGAAACAGGCAGCCGAGAGGAGAGCGCGTGAAGGCCCCCAACCTGGCCTTGCTGAGTGGTGTCCTCACAACCAGAGAGCCCAGCAAAGGGGATTACAGGCCAGCGCCAGGCATGGGATCTGTTGGCCTCCGTGAACTCCCACAACAGAACACAAAGGAAGGAGTGTTCCCAGACAGCAAAGGCCCTGCATGGATTTGGAAAGAGGGAGGGAGGGATATTTTTAAAACATTTTTTTAAAAGATTTTATTTATTTATTTGACACAGAGAGAGAGAGAGCGAGAGCAGGAACACAAGCAGGGGGAGTGGGGGAAGGAGAAGCAGGCTTCCCGATGAGCAGGGAGCCCCATGCGGGAGTCGACCCCAGGACCCTGGGATCATGACCTGAGCTGAAGGCAGACGCTTAACGGCGGAGCCACCCAGGAACCCCGAGGGAGGGATATCTTTAATACGGCTCAACTCAGACTTCTGCCGTCATCTTGGGCTAGAAGCTGTGAATTTGGGCAATGTTTTCTCCTTTTGCTCTCCCTTGTCCTCAATTCCTACCAAAAAAAATTCGATTTCATAGATATTTTCACTTGTTCATCCACTTATTCTTTCCTGAAGATTTATTGAGTGGTGAATCTATACTAGGTAAAATACTAGCCCTAGGGGACAAAACAATCTGCCCCACAAGCTAGTAAAGAAAACAAACATATAAAAACACACTAAAAAATAGAGAAAATGCAATTAAGTTGTACTGACTCCAAACCCAATGTTCCATAGAAACCCTAACTATACCCCTCAGCCTGTGTTTACTTCTTTGTCAACAATGGTGCAGAGTGAGGTGTTAGTGGCTCCTGGTCATTAGGCAGTTTCCTTGGAACAGCCTACATTTTCTTGACAATTGCTTGAGAAAATAGTTATTTGACAAGTTTTATTTTTCATTTTAATATTTAGAAGCTTGTAAAAGGAAGTTGAAATATGTCATAATCATAAATACAAACCCACATACAAGATGATGGAGGACATCATTCCCCTACTCTTGCTGTATGAGCAGCAGGGTCAGAGAAGGATGACATTTCCCATTAGAGAGGATAGGACAGTTGTGCGCGAGGAGTAGATGGAAAGGCATGGAAGACCGTGTGCATGGCAGTTGTACACAGAGGTTGGGTGCAATCTTAGCACCTAAGAAATTAAACTTTGCAGATGGAAGAAATGTCTCCAGATGAATTTTAAGAAGTCAGGCTGAATTAAGTGCCCTATACATCCTTTAAATTTCTCCCAAAGAAAAACCCACAGTAAAGATCTATATGATTGTTCAAACTTGTAGGACTGACATTTTCTTACTGTAAATCAGTACAGATATTAGGCTACAGGTCTGCTGAGCTGTATGCAGTGATACAGACCCTGATGACATTCTATTGCCTAGGAAGAACAACGGTTTGGAAGTTAGGACACCTGAGTCACATACCAAATTCTCAGCAAGCCATATTTTCTCTTCCTGGGTTTGTATGCTCATTAGAAGTAGGACTTCAAAATCTCTAAAGAAAATTTCAGTTGTCACAGATAAGGAGAAAGAATGATTGCTGAGGAACTTAGGTCAGAGCTTCTCTGGTGTATGTGTTCTCTAATTTTAATCTTTTGAAATGTTCTCCTTATAAGCAGCACATCTGCGCAGGAAACACCCAAGTGGAATCCTTGCCCATGTGCCCTGGAAGCTAGGAATGGCCAGCTGAATAGCCATTCGTTCATTACGAAATTCCAGGAGGAAGACCTGACTGCCGGTGGGGAGAAGACATCTTCTCCTCTAGAAATGTGGAAAGAACACAAACAAGAGAAAGACTTGAGCCTAGTCTGCTTTAATCTGACCTTGTATTATTATCCTCATCAAATACATTTCCACTATGACAGTAACAACAGTATTCTTCATAGAAACTGTACTAAGTCAGTCTCATGTTGCCATGAAAACTGAAAGATTTGAGATGTAACAAAAGAGACTCATGGTCACCGAGGGCCCAGGTTATGATGGACACCGTTTTAGCTTTTTATTCTGTAAGATGCTTTACTTACATCTCATTTAATCCTTTAAACTACCTACTCCGTGAGATAGGAGACATGTACCCATATTTTGGCAGATGAGGACACAGCCGAAAGTCCCAATGCTTATAAGGTCATAAGTAGTATAGAAAGACTACCTTCTGACCCCAAGCCCATGTTTATTTGTTTGTTTGCTTTTTCCATTCCATTGCTTTTCACATAATAAAGTTACTTTGTCAGTACCTGTGGTATCATGGAGACTATGAGCTAAATAAAGGAAAAGTTCATTAGGATGCTACAGGGATTAAAACTATCATGCACCTACCAGTCAGATATCATAGTTTGCTTGATGAAATGGCACATTTTCTTTATGGAACAATAAGAATAATCTATTGTTATGCAATCATATAGAGATATACATCTTTATTGAATAAAAAAATAAGATTTCATGTTGGCCACATGTAAAGTTAAGAATTATTCTTGAACTTATTCCGATTTATTATCCTAAATGAACCCACAGTTACTATTATTATTTTTAAAGATTTCATTCATTTATATTTGAGAGAGAGAGAGAGTACAAGTGTGAGTGGGTGGGGTGGGGTGGGCAGAGGGAGAGGGAGAAGCAGGCCCCCCATCAAGCAGGGAGGGACCCCAGAATCATGACCTGAGCCCAAGGCAGATGCTTAACCGACTGACCCACCCAGGTGCCCCTCCATAGTTATTATTTTTAAAACCATACAATCAAATAAATATAGAGAGTGGTTTCCTCCATCATCAGACTTTGAGATGGAAGAGAGACAAATCTCCATATGATTCATCTCTATGTCTCCAAGGCTTAGCCCTGGAATCCTGGTGATAAATATGTTATTTTCTTAAAGGTAGAGGTGATAGTAAGAATAAGAGTGTATATATTTTCTTTCATTTTCTCTTAAATATATTTAAAACAATGTCTATTGAGAACAATATGCTTGATGAATAGCATCTTACATTAGGCAATCGGTATAACAGTTTTAACAGTGGCTTACAAGCCTGGTCAGGTTGCCTGGGTTTAAATCCCAGCTCTGCGATTTACCAGCTGCATGATCTTAGGCAAGCTTCGGTGTTCCTTACCCTGTGATATGGGTAATCAAATCAACTTCTCAGTGTTTTTGTGAAGATTAAATGACTGATGCAATCTATTCAGTTAAGTGACTAAAACATAGTAGGTATCGATAAATATTTAATGTTATTATTAAGTGAAAAAAATAGCTTTAGGTTTACTAATGCCCACAGAAATGTCTCATACTATGCTATTAATAAAGATATAGAGAAGAATATTTTTAGTTTGATCCAAAAAATCATATTCTGCCCGTATTTTTCTGAACCCCATTTCTGAAAAAGAAACCATGGCAAGAAGAAAAAGGGATTAAAGCATACTTCAGGGAATCATATACTTTCTCATTACTATTCCATTCTCACTGCTTTCTAATTCAGCCTCTAAGTTGAACTGAAACCCCAAGCCTCCTCCAATCTTTTAATCAACTCAGAGTTTAATCCTTTCCATTTTAGCTGGATTTGCACTAAGAAGAGACTGTTGAATTATGGAAGACAACTCAATCTTCACTAAACATTAATGTCTTTGATTTTTGGTTTTCTTTTCTTTTTTTTTTTTTTAATTTCAGGGGATCCTCATGTCAAAATATCTTTCTGGAATTTATGAGAGGATAAAAAGTAATATCCAAAAGAAAGATTATCTATCAAAAGTGATGTAGAGGTAAGTAAAAGCTTCATGAACAAAAACAAACTACCATGCTTTTGTGTTAGATGTAAAAGACTGTCATTATCCTTTTATAAGAACCTCACTTTTGACAATGAGGAAATAAAGTACCCAAGAAAACATTTTCCTGACTAGAGCCTTTTATATAAATAAATATATTGCCCCTTTCCTGTCCTTCTCCACCAGTGTTAAACAATGGTCACTTAGAAAGGAAATGATGTCAACACCCTACTGATAAAAATCAAACTGCACTGAAGAAAACACAGTGAAGCACAACAGAAAAAACAACAACAACAACAACACAGCTTTGTAACCTCTGTAGTTTGTCATGGTAACTCCATGAAGAGCAGTCAATTATTAAATTTAAAGCACACTTCCACTACATCCCCACCTGACTTGAGTTTATTATGGTTGTACAGCTTTAATATATCCATTTTTTCAACAAAAACAACTAAGAAATCCAAAGGAATAGGTAAAAATAAATTGTCTTTGGCAAACAGAATTTATAGCCTTAAATGTATATAACTTTCTTTTGATTAAATCTTAAATTTGACTGGCCTCCCAACCCCTTTCTTAGCTATCCATTCTGGGAAAGCCTATTTCAGCGGAGTTTACAGAATGATTGTGGGAAATATCTTGAAGACTGTTTATCAATTTAATGATACTGAATAAATGCTTGGCAGAATATTCAGCCTACGGACAAAAGGTAGTATAAAATATGTGAAGAATGATCCCATACCTGTAGCAAATTTGCAGTGTTAGAATTTAATGGGTTGCAAATCAACCTTATTCTCAAGGAAGTGATTTCTCCCATGGATGTTCTAGTTCTTTCTGAAGAATCATCTATCTGGATGACCTGTTTGTCAGCTTGAAGAACCATGAAGGTCAAATATCTTTTTAGTCTTTTAATGTCTTGCTTCCTCTCTAAAGTAACTGCTTTTGTGCAAACTATTTACAAGAATAAACTATTATAATAAGTTCTTTATATTTTTCCATCAGCATTTCTTAGTTGATTATTAAGCAGATGTGGGGATTATAGGAAGCCCTCCATTGTATTTGCATTTAAATATTTAAAACCTTTTATATAAGTGCTGTAACAAAGCAGAGCTAATCCTGGTAGTCATTGCTGTCTTTCAGATAAGACAATGATGTCCTAAACTGTACCGCGGTGCTATGAAGGTAGGAGAAGGATATTGTTTAAAATGGATGGTGTCATCAAATCACCAGAAGCAAGGTGCCACAATCCACTTCAACTCCCAAATGTCCAAAGGAAATGTGAAATGCTTTCCATGGCAGAATTCTCAGTTCTTCATTTCCCCGGATGTCGAAGGTCTTATTTTAATTAAAGACCAGGCAGTAATGGAGGACTCAGTCACTAACAAAATTTGAGAACTCAGGGAAGCAGTACAGCTGAAAAGATTACCCTGTAGGGAGCTCCATGTGCTCCTTTCACAAAACCCTCTTCTTTCCAGCAGTCCTAGGTTGCACAGAGTCTAAAGTCACAAATTCTCAAGGAAAAAATAGAGTGAATATTATCTTTGAAAAGACCTTGGAGATTCCTCAGCTGGCTGAATGCCAAGAGACCAAGGTTCAAAATAATAGCAGTAATAATAATACACAATAATGACTTATTCTGTTGTCATACTCTAAGTAGATTTAGTCTACCCAAAGAACAAATGAGCAGATTAAATAAAGAAAAGAAGAAAAGCTTAATCCATGTCTCATTCTGAGACTGAACTCCGTATGTTTTCTCGTATACTATCTTGCTTTTAGTTTCTTGAGGAATTTGTTAAACCAACATTTAATTATTTAATTATAGCTCCATATTTAAAAAGAAAGACAAAAGAAGACATCAATATTAGATCTGTGCCTCAGTTATGGCTGTTAAGTTTCAAATCAGAAAAACAAAATTTGAAGTATATCTCAAGAGAATAACAGAAAAATTGGAAGGGATGAAGACAAGCTCAAAAGGACTCTGGGACAATTACTGAGGCAAATAAAAAGCTCAACTGCACTGTACCAGTTTTTATTTTCTGAGCATGCTTATTAACTTTATCAATTTTGGGGGTATTCATAAGGAATCAGCTTGTATATTACTATTGTGACAAGCCTACAACCCTGAAATTCTTAGGAAAAATTTACTACATATGAATTTCCAGGAGACTTTTTTTTTTATTATGTTATGTTAATCACCATACATTACATCATTAGTTTTTGATGTCGTATTCCATGATTCATTGTTTGTGCCTAACACCCAGTGCTCCATGCAGTACGTGCCCTCTTTAATACCCATCACCAGGCTAACCCATCCTCCCACCCCCCTCCCCTCTAGAACCCTCAGTTTGTTTTTCAGAGTCCATCGTCTCTCATGGTTCGTCTCCCCCTCCGATTTCCCCCCCTTCATTCTTCCCCTCCTGCTATCTTCTTCCTTTTTTTTTTTTAACATATAATGTATTATTTGTTTCAGAGGTTCAGGTCTATGATTCTCCAGGAGACTTTTTAATTTATCTCTAGAGACTTGGAAATGAAGGAGTGGGATATTAAGGATGACTTTTAGGTTTTTTTCTGCCAAAACTACTTGAAAATACTCCTTGGATTATATAAAATTTATTTTTATAATAATCCTGTAGCAACCTGAAGCATATATAAATAACATAACTTGAGCCTAACTGATAAAGGAAGGAAGGAAGAAAGAAAATAATTATAAAGTGATAGAGCCAAATAATGGAGTCCTATAATTCCATGATTTGAGATTCTACTTGAAATTGAAGTCTGATAAACCTGTGCTGAATTGCATTCCAGTTACTGGCCAGCCCTACAGTCTTAAACCTCAATCAGCATCTATGCCCATGGATGAGAGGCAAAAATCAATATCTTTGTTGTGAGGATTAATATAACAAAAGAGATTGCCTGATATGCTGTTATATTGGCTAAATTGTAGGTACTCAAAAGATAATTTTATTTTATTGATTTTATTATTTTTCTACTACAGAGACTCTGCAAGAGGGCAAATATCGTCTAACTGTACGTGTACGTGTGTGAGCAGAGACAGTGAAGACAAAGATGTAGAGCATCACTCTGAGAACTGTTTTGCAGGTAATATTTGAAGGATTTTAGGAATTTACTGGGATTTTAGGAATTTACTGGTAGTCACATGAAGGGAAACTGGCATTTCTTCCAAATTAAGCAAACATTCTAATTTTGAAACAAAACACCATCGTCAATTCAGAGAGACGGGGCAGGGGAAAAACATATGCAAGGATACACAAGAAACTGGTAAGGTTGCCTCTAGGAAGGAGGAATGGGGGACAGAAATGGGGGGCAAAAGTGGGGACAAAAGACATAATTTTCACTTTTTTCTCTGTTATGGATGGAGTGTTTGTGTCCCTCCAAAACTCTTACGTTGAAAGCCTATGCCCTAATGTGATGGTATTAGGAGGTGGGACCTTTGGGAGGTAGTTAGGATTAGATGAGGTCATGATGAAGGCCTCATATGTGGGGTTAGTGCCCTTCACAAGAGTCATAAGAAAACTTGCTTCTCCCCTCTGCTCTCTGCCATGTGGCGATACAAGGAGAAGTCAGCAGTCTGCGAGCCTTAAGAGGGTTCTCACCAGAACTGGACCATGCTGGCACCCTCATCTGAGATTTCCAGTCTCTAGATACGTGAGGAATAATGTCTGTTGTCTATAAGCCACTCAGTCTCTCATACTTTGTTATAGCAGCCCGAACTGATGAAGAAACTCCTTTTATGTATTTGTATTTTGGTACTGTGTGTGTACACATTTTTGTTACAATTACTGTAATTGTTATTTGGAAATAAACAGAAATTGAAGAGAAATGGTATTTAAATACATCAACACAATGCATTCCCAGCAATCAGGTCTCTTATATTTGGGGGAAAACTTCTACACTTTAGTACTCTAAACTAATTTTTAATTTATATGTAGAAAACTACCACCACAAGCAGCTATGCAATGATAATTCAACTAAACAGCAAATATTTTAAAAATTGTATATGCAAACCTCTTTGCTAGGCCTTGGATGGGGAAGTAATGGGAAGAAGTCATAAAAGAGCCTTGGGTGCCTGGGTGGCTCAGTTGGTTAAGCGACTGCCTTCGGCTCAGGTCATGATCCTGGAGTCCCGGGATCGAGTCCCGCATCGGGCTCCCTGCTCGGCAGGGAGCCTGCTTCTCCCTCTGACCCTCCCCTCTCTCATGTGCTCTCTGTCTCTCTCATTCTCTCTGTCTCAAATAAATAAATAAAATCTTTAAAAAAAAAAAAGAGCCTATAGCAATGGGTAAGATACAGAGCTCTCTGTGTCCTAGATTATGATGCAGTGGAAAAGACAGAAACATATTTAAAGAACCACATAAGGCATCATGGAATAGATTTTATAAATGCACACAGCATTTATAAATGTTGTATGATGTGGAAGAAGGAAAGTTTTTTTGTTTGTTTGTTTGTTTGTTTGCATGGAGGAATATTTGAGAAGGTGTCTTTGGGGAAAGTGTTATAAGAACGGATACCTGAAGGGTATCTACAGCTTTTATTGCCTTTCAGGCAATAAAAGCAGCTTGAGTCAAGGGGCAGAGTTTGGAGAGGTCAGGGTGTTTAGACTGGGTGGGGTGCTAGGGCACCAAGAGAAGGGCAGCACATTAGGAGAGAGAACCATCAAGAAAGAGCCAAAGCGGATTAGGATTTAGACATCATGCTAAGGACTTTGAACTTTTTCCTATGAGAAATGGAGAACATTTGAAGATCTTCCACCCAAGTTCACATGTTAAGATGATAACTTTGTAGGGGTATAAAGGCTGGATCGGCATGAGGGACAACTCAGGACAATGAGACAGGAGGAGGCTGTTGGGAGGGTACACGAACATTAGCCTCCTCTATGTGAAGCATGGCTCTGACTGCTAGAACAGAAGTAATAAAAAGTGGGCTTGCCTGCAGGGACAACTCCAAAGCAGACACATCCCATGCCTCTTTTCACGTATTTTGAGTCTGGAAATTTGGTTAACATCCTGAAAAGAAACACATCCGGCATTACTCGTGACTACCTTAAGTGGAGAGGTAATTCAAAAGCAATTGCATGGCTCTCAGGTCATGGCTATTTGAATCAATAAAAAAATAGCAGTTAAGATGTTGCCCCTTTAAGAACTTCAGGCTAGACCATTTTCACTATCCACACGAAGATTTTTTTTTTCCCCCAATTAAGGATGGATTTCCTTTGAAACTGAGTTTTTGTACAACGAAATATTGTGCAGTAAGCTTCCAGGGATAATTTCCTAAGACTAGATTTTATTTATAGCTTTTGATTCTTCATATAAATAAGAGATATTTTTTCCAACACAAGAAACTAAGGGTTACTTCTGGAATTCTTTGGAAAATTGACACCAGCTAAGTACCTGGCTCACAGTCGAAGAAATGCCTTTGTAGTTTAAGGAAGCTTAAACAGAAGCCTTCACTGCTGATTTGCCGACTGTGTCGAACATCAGAGGAATTTTCCAATGGGGCTTTAAGAGTTGAGCATTTGGTTTAATTAGGAAGATACCTGGGTGTTTAATGAGAACTTTTCAAGCTATTGGAGCAGAACTAGAATAAATGACCCTATTTATTTGGAGAAATAAAGTTAACAGTGTCACAGGTGCTTCATAAAGCAGCACATAATTGCAAATGGGAGGTAAGGAAAGTAACAGAAGAGAAATTTGCATCAAAGAAAATTATATCTATACATGTAGCTGCCTTTCTCTTACCAAGAACTGCCAGAACAATGCATGCTTACCAAGAAAGACAAAAGGAAACCTAGTTTCATAACAGAATATCCGTAGGAATATTCATTTTATTTTGCTGGGAATGAGTTGCATTATCAGTAGAATTTAAACACTTTCCAGCAATATAATTTTTCTGCTTATCAAGAAAATCTCGGTATTTGAGTTTTTGTTTAGACTAAGGGCTCTTTAGTTAAGAGAGGAAACTTCGATAAACTCTTGAAAACTTGAGTACGCTATTCAAGTCATTTTTTAAAATGAAGGTTATGCTAAAAATCTAAGGTCCCTTTAAGAAGTAAGTTAGTGCTAGAAGCTTCTGGGAAGAAATCGTTATAAAAAGAAAAAACTTGAAGAGCTTGTAAAAGATGGCAGTTTAGGGTATATTAGCTTTTATGCCAGTTAGTCATTGTAAAGGACAGAATCTCTTAGAAAAGTAGAGAAATTCGAAGAAATAAGAAACAAACACCGTGCCAGAAAAAAAGCCCCTGAGACATCTGGGTAAATCTGGGCAGTGTTGCCTCCCGAAAAGACTTATATACTGAGGTGAATATTTCTTTTCTACCTCGGGCTGCATGGAGCAGAAACATGTAAAAATCTGGAACCCCAGGCCAGGTGCGCTAAGAACTAATCAGAAGTCCTAAGGTGGCAACGTAATGCCTTGTCTCTGCGAGTGGCACTTCAAAACCTCCCAAGGGAAGTTCAGAGTCCATTTTCTGTGAGAGCTATTTCTCTCAAGGTTGTTCCAACGCACCGAAGTACTGGGAGTCCATAGTGTGTCTTTGAATGACTTTGAATTTAGGAAAATGCCCTGAATGAGTTAGAACAGGATTTGAATTTGCAGTGGTTGGTGAGATTTAAAGTGTATTAAATTTTTTTACTCCTTTGATATTTGTTCTCAGTATTGCCATTTTATAAGTAGATGAGTAGATGTTTAAAATGTTAACTTCTGTGTTTTGTTATTTTAACAAAGGTAGTGGGTAGGCAGGAAAGAAATAGAAATAACTAAAAAATTTAAGCCTATGTCCAGTGGTGCATGAAAACATATTCAGCACCCCTTTTATCTGGTGGTAGCCACCGTGTTATGCCTGTAGAACTTATTCAAAAAGTTGCTCAGCCTAATAAGCTCCAATTTATAGAGAGAGGACAGAATAATAAGACATTATTCTGGACAAGGGTAAGAAATGGTAGTTGTAGCTGTTCCATATCTCTGAAGTACAACAATGTCTGAATTCCAACTTTGGTCATTTCAAGTATTTCATCAAGCTGTAACTTAACCTCAAGGGTTTATCTCTTTGCTTTTAAAGGATTATTCATGAAACTAAGGGACTGCAGCCATTCTGGAATAATCCCAATTGCTCAGGACACATCATGTATAATAATACCACCTCACTTGTAGGGGCCACTTTCCTTCCAGGACCTTTTATTGGTATTATCTTACCAATCCTCTGAATTTCCCTGTGAGGCATGTATCAGTGGTACCACATGATTTCTGAAATTAAACCACAGAGAAGTTGGAAGTCTGTCGTAAGTTAAGATATGTACTATATAATTGTTGCATATTATTTGTGATATGTCTCTTTTTGTCTTTTTTGTTTTCTCACCTAGCAAAATGTACAACAAAAGAGACCAGAGGAAAGGGAATAAGCAATCTAAGTCATACTGTCATTTAATAGATGGCAAAACCGAATCCTTGCAAATTTCTAAACCATTTGCTTCTATTTAGCTTGTCAGCCCATGAAGCAAGGTAACAGAATTGCCATGTGAAGAACGACTATCTAAATGTCCTTCACCTTGGTAGAATCTAATGAAAGTGAAGAGAGAAAAATTTAACAAACCTTTATTTTTGGTAACTGGACTTAACTTGAAATAAACATGTAATCTTCTTAGAAAAATAAGGTGAATTACTTTGGTTTCCTATCCTACAGGGTTGAATCCAGGTTTTGTCGATATGGAAGCTTATACAATTGGAGGTCCCTTAAAAAATCATGAGAAATATATATATATATAAAACAAGAAAAGAATTGCAATAAATTTCAAATTTTTCCAAGGTTATAAATACAGTAAGCATCAAAATGCCAGAAAATGCATAATAGTTTTATTTATTGTCTGTGCCTAATTTTTTCTGTGTATTCTTTTATATTATAATAATTTTGTACTATTTTCTATAGAGAGAATAGGAAGAGAATTTAGTCTTTGTTTTAGCATTGTTGAGCATGACTTCTTCCCCCTGATAGTTTAAAGTCTCTCTTGGCTCTACACATCATCATTACTAATGTTATACAACTGTCAAATATAGTAGCCCCCACTTTATCTGTGGTTTTGCTTTCTGTGGTTTCAGTTACCCATGGACAGCTGTGGTCTAGAAGCCAATTATCCTCCTTCCGACATGTCATCAGAAGGTCAATAGTAGCCTGATGCTACGTCAGAATGCCTACATCATTCACCTCACTTCATCTCATCATGTTGGCATTTTATCAGCTCACATCATCCATCACAAGAGGAAGAAGGGTGGGTATAGTACATTAAGATATTTTGAGAGAGAGAGAGAGAGAGACCACATTCACAAAACTTTTATTGAAGTATATTATTATAATTGTTCTATTTTATTATTAGTTATTGTTGTTAATCACTTACTGTGCCTAATTTATAAACTAAACTTTATGACAGGTAGATATGTATAGGAAAAAACGTAGTACAGTTGACCCTTGAACAATACAGGGATTTGGAGTGCCAAACCTCCACACAGTTGAAAATCTGCGTGTAACTTCTGACTCCCCAAAAACTTAACTACTAATAGCCTATTGTTGAGCAGAAACCTTACTGATAACATAAACAGTTGATAACACATATTTTGTATATGTGTCATATATCATATTCTTACAATAAAGTGAGCTAGAGAAAAGAAAATGTTAAGAAAATTATAAGGAAGAGAAGATACATTTACAGTACTATACTATAAAAAATCCATGTATAAGTGGACCTGCACAGTTTAAACCCTTGTTACTCAAGAGCCCATTGTAGGTATGGGGTTCAGTATTACCCAGTTTCAGGCATCCACTGAAGGTCTTGGAATATGTTCCCTGTAAATAAGGTGGGGCTACTGTATAGGGAAAATCTGGACCAAGTGTCTTTCAGAGAGAACCTTACGATTCCAGGGTATTTTAAGTTTTGTTATGCAATGTAGTCACCGTGGTCTTTGAATTGATGACAATCAAAGGACCTCTGACTCTGCCCTTTGAGTCAGGATTAAGATTCCTGGAAAAGCCATCTCTGCAACCAGTCAGTTAACAACTACTCTACCTGTGTAGGAAAGTGACTGTGAACCACATAAACGTATCCCACTAAACCCAAAGTATCCCTAAGACAATTAACTACTCTTTAGCCAGATTCCACAAATGTTTCTGGCCTCTCCAATATGGCCTGACATGGGCCAGGGGATGGGGGGAGTCAGGATGGAAAGAGACAGCAGTCTTAATCAATTTCAGTTACAATATCTTACCATTGTAAATTTCACAAAAATTATTATGACTTCGAAAACATTGCTAGGGCTTCTTCTGGTAAGGAGCCTGTATAAGTAAGGGAGCTAAATCATAGTAAATTTGTCTCTGCTAAATTTAACAAACTAAAGAATTAAATTAAAGAATTAAAGAAACAAATTAAAGAAACTAAAGATTATGTAAAATTTAGAGTACCGATATGAGTAGAAATTAAGATATATCCTGATAGGCATTCTTTCTCCATGTAATAAGTAATTAATGATGAGTGTTGATTTTTTTTAAGATTTATTTTTACTTGAGGGAGAGACAGAGAGGAAGAGAGAGCGAGCACGCAGGGAGAGAGAGTGAGCTAAGCAGGGAGCCCTATGCTGGGCTTGATCCCAGGACCCATGATCCTCCATCCCAGGATCCCAGGATCATGACCTGAGCTGAAGGCAGATGCTTAACCAACAGAGCTACTCAGGTGCCCGTGAGTCGATTTTAGTAGTATATATACTAGAGCAATATAAAGTATGAATGGCAATGTTAATATTAAGACAAAATAAAACAGAACATAATTTTTTTCAAAGTTTAGTGGATTCTAATATAAGGATAGGTTCCCCCAAATCAAATTTTTAATAATGTAAAAGATTTAAAAGGCATTACCTACAGCTGAGGTTGTGGAACAAATGGCCAACTAGTTAATAGAATGTTTAAGTGTTTGGCTAGTATAATGAGAAACCTGAGCACTTTTCAGAATATGAAGGTATTCCTGAGATGGTGAAAAAAAAAAGTACAAATAGTTATCAAAATTCTGATTATCTAAGGTAATATTGTCTGAGGACTTCTGACAGTGAGATGGCGTATACTAAAATTGATATGGAAATGAAATCTTTTTAGTAGTCATTTACTAAGAAATGACTTCCATGAGTTGCAAAATGCAAAGTTTGTGACACTGTGGCCTGAAAATCACTACTCCAAAATAAGATTTTGCTCCTTATTTCGTGACATGAATATAAACCTAAAAGTGGGTCTGATAATTATTTTTACTAAATACTCTCCATTCTGCACTAATCTATGTGCTAGATTCTGAAAGATCATTATTAGTCAGCAGTCTCTAACTTTTCTTTCTTTCTTTCTTTCTTCCTCTTTTTTTCTTTTTGCCTATTGCTCATTAAAAGAACAGGGAACAAGATAGTTAAGTACTTAATTGCTCAGTTTCTTAGTGATAATTTCCTTATTTTGGTGCACTCCTCTCAAAATCCCTATCATTTTATCTCTGCACTACTTTGGATACTAGGCATCTCAATATGGAGAGAATGCATAGTGTCAGGATCATGACAGCTTTGGGATCAAACAGAACAGGCCCTGAATCCACCATAATGTGACCAAGGGCAAGTTATCTCACGTTTTCAGTGCTCCATTTCCCAGTGGGTTCAACTCTACTTAAAAAGGGATAAAGTAAGAATGTACACGTCCAACATAATGCTTTCTATGCAGCAAGTGCCAACTGAATGAATGAATGGATTTATGTGACTTGTTTTTGTCTGTATGATAAAAAAAGTCATCCAAGATACATTGATCTACCCAGCTGTGTCACTTTTTATGATATTAAAATGAAGTTTATTCACTGTAGCTCTGCAGGTGTTGTGTGATCTTTATCAAAAGTTTCTCCTGCATAAACTCAGTGCATTATAGTTTTTAGCAGAACAAAATACTGAAACAGAACTCCCTCTCCCCACCCCTCTTTCTGTTCATCCATCTCTCTGTCTCTGTCTTGGTGTCTATTTCTATTGTTTTTTCTCCCGTTTCGAGAGAGAAGGAAGGAGGAAAGTTAATGAAGAGGGGAACAGGGACATAAAAGCTTTTGGCAGTTGAGAAGGGGGTTAGGAGGTTTTAATTTATTTTACTTGCCAAACTCTCAAATTATAATAAGGAAAAGAAGTGCTGTTCTCTTGGAGATTATTTCCCCCACTAGTTGCCAGGGATAACGTAATGTCAGAGACAAACAGGAAATTAGTGGGCCACAGGCTTGCTGTCATTGCCTGGATCTTCTTTCCATGCCACATGTTTACAAACATGCTCTGTTCCCCTTGACAAAAGCAGACAGAGACGCACAGGGACTTCAAGGCTTTGCATTGTGTGTGTGAAATGGTTTCATTTAAGAGCTCCTCCTGTCAATTCTCAGACAATGCAGAGGACAGGGAGGGAATGTCGGTGACTGACTAAAAGCTAGGTTGGGCAGGAGACTTTATACATATATATACCATATACCCTACATATAAATGCACACACACACATATATGATGAATAGACACTCAAGACTAGAATTCGTTATGGAAAATTTGGCTTACATGGCTGCAATCTAAGCCAGGAAATACTGAACTTGAATGTTAGTATCTTTGTTTCTTGGAGGCTTCACAGTGGCGCAGGAGGGTGGGTCTCATCCCAACAGTCAGTATGGAAATAAAGGACTATTTTGTGAGTACCTGCCAGTCCTGTGACTATTTACTGCTATTCACACAGCAATAGACAAAGTTCCTCATACAGCATGGGAGGATCAACGCTGTGAGGTTTCGTAATATTTTCTTCTCTTTGGCTCCTCCAACTCAGGAGTCAAGAGTCAGGGGCACAAAAATAAACATTTAAATCTGTTATATCCTCATTCTCTGCCTCAGTGTTGTCCCTTTACATACAGCTATTTAAATACTTGGAAGACTCTATCTCTGTAGGTGCTCCTAGGAGAAACACAGAACCACTTTTCCTTTATCAATCCCATGCACGTCCACATAAGTTTCTCCTGTGCTGCTTTAGGCCGAGCCTAATCCTCAGCGGTTGTGAGGCTTGGTGGGATTGGGGAGCTCAGAGGATTAGCAACTCATTCTTTGCCAAAAATCACCTAATATACTGCATTTGTAATAATCCCAGAGAGGTTTATCAGCTCTGTGTTTAGATTCAGGGTAGAGGTGAAGACTTACACTTTTTAATATGAGGATGGAGAAGATGGGTCAGCAGCTGACAGGGAAGGATGCTCACTACATGTGTGGCCCTATATAAAATTACAAGCAGCCTTGAAAGAAGTATTTCAGGCACAACAAAAAGAAATTTCCCCTGGTGCCTACAGCTGCTCAATTTGCCTACAGACTTTATCTTGAATGCATGCATTCATTCAACAAACATTTATTGAGCATGTATTCAGTGCTAGTCATTGCCCTAGACGCTGAAGATATGGCAGTGAATAAAACAGAAAAGGTCCCTGTTCTAAAGAAGTGTAGTTCAAATCTAATGATTGAACAGTAAGGAATTTGGATTTTTCAGTCATATCTTATTGAGAGCGAATTTATCAGCTCTTTTTCTTAAAGAAGTTTTAGGAGTGGTATAGGTGAGAAATCAAATTTCTAAAATGTGGTGTGTATATGTGTGTGCGTGTGTGTGCATGCATGTGTGTGTCTGTGTGTGTTTATGGCAAAAGGAGATTTGAAGTCTAGAGAGAATCCCTTCCTTACTTGTCATTCTTATCTGACAAAAGCCAAGCACAATAGAAGAGATTGACTTTGAATTTGAGTGAGAATGAATAAAGCAGAACATTGAAGATGGCAAAACTAAACAGATGTTGAAAGTTTGTAGATATTTTTTAAAAGGAAATATACGACTTTTATTGAGAAATGCAGCCAGAGACCAATTTGCTTCCCTGCTACCTCTCAAATCAATCTCTTAGCCATTCCTTTATATGAGAAATCAGGAGACTAAATTACTGGCATGCTAAGATGTGGTTAGAAAAAATAGATGATTTCTATCTCAGACTTGTCCTCTTGTGAAAAGTGAAAACCCAGCAGAAAATCTTAAAACTATAAATATCACAGATTCAAGAAGAGTTAATTTAACCCTGCCTGTGTTCCCCTCCCCCCCCACTCATGTAAATTACACATGTATGAAATGGAGAAAAAAAATCCTTTTTGTTTTTCAATGACTGGATAAAATGTTTTTGTTTTTTGGGTTGTTTTGTTTTGTTTTTTCCTAATTACTTAGCACTGAAATTTTTTCCCCAAAGAAGTTTCTAATTAAATATTTAGCTAAGGAAGCATTTTTGAGTAAAGATAACTAATGAATTATACAGAACATGTTTTACTAATTGTTTCCAAACATAAAATATGGAATTAAACCACTAAAGTTTTTTTTAGAACTAAAGAACATCCGTCCTCCTTTTGTATTTATTTTCTGTACGTGCACTTGGCATTTCATCATTGGGGTTTGATATTCATAAGGGTATGAATTGTTTTTTTGCTTATTAGTTTCAAGATGTTTCCCATGTCTTGACTGTTGAAAAAAAGTATCCATTATAGAGATTTTAAGTTTCCTCAATTGACCTTGACTTCTATTTCCTTTGCGGTCCCCATAACTCCCTTGTACACAGTAAGTACAAAGTCCACCCTTGTTGCGGGACTTAAGGTGAGTCAAATGGAATAACTTTGGTGAAACCCATCTGAAGACAGGACAATCAACTAGTTCTAAGTTTCTCCTAAACCAAGACTCCCTGGGTCACATTCTTTAATCTCTGGCATTTTAGCCAAGTATAATTACCTGAATCATATAACTATAGTCAAATGTATCACACGGGCCTTAAGAAATCTGATCAGTGTTTTATTAATCAATTCTTTAGAAATGTAGAAAAGGTGTGACCTATAAATTTTCCACCTGCTCCTTTGTGGAGCTGGAAGTTTAGGTGAGTAGGTGTAATAGGAAATAAAACATCATTTTAGAAAGTTAGACTTTGGCAAGTAACAATTTATGAGACTAAGGAAATAGAATATGAGCCATCCTTTTGTGCTCCAAAGAAAATGCCTTGGAGAGGTTATGAATAAAGAATACTCACTGAAGCAGAAAAATTGAAAAGAATGCAAGCTCTAAAATTTCAATAACAATGAACACGTTTTTATGTTGGCTTGCAACTTCTCTGCAGATGTTACTTTGAAAGTTTGGACTTTTGCTAGATCTTAGCATAAAACATGTATCTTTGGTCTAATCATGGAGATTTGGTTAGGGAAGGACAGCTGGAAATAGCTTCTGGAGATAGATCTTTATGTTTTCCCAAGGTGAACGTAATTCTTGTGTTTTGGTATAGAAAAGATCTTTTGTAAGCCAACCCACTACAGTAAAATTATGGCATAAATCTGGCTGAGTGTTCTCTAGGGAAGCAGTAGAACAAGCAGAATTTAGTTGACGTGCTGTTTCTTCTGCCTGCACCTGACACTGATTTCAGCTCATATCTCATCAAGTTTGTATTTGGATTCAGGTAAATCCAAAGTCATACATAATTGGTCGCTGCACAAAAATGAAATGGTTAGTGCCTGTGTGTGTTTTGTTTGTGTGTGTGTGTGTGTATAAAATCATTTCAATGGAACAAATTGTTATCACAGAATCATTTCTATTTCTTGTAAGGTAATTGGATATTAATTTAGAAAATGTACTAAGAACAACAACAACAACAAAAAAGCCAGGAAACACTTTCAGAGAGGAAAATACAAGTGCATGGTCTTACATTCTTGTGGGGAGTTCTGATCAAAGGACAATTACAATGAGGTCTTGGTTACATCCTCTGTTGTCTGCTACTATGAACTTCACATCTAGTACTACCAGTATTATGAATAGAACAAAACAACAACAACAAAAATAAAAACAGATGAGCAACCAAAGAAAAACAGACAAGATTTTCATTCAAAATGATGGGTTTGAATTCCAGCCTTTTAATGTACTAACCATGGACTTGTGCCCAATGTTTTTATATCCATTTTCATATTCTTACAGAAGAGAAAAAGATGGGGTAGAAGGAAGATGTGGTAGAAAGGAAATTTTATTTATGTCACTAACAAGAAAAACAATTGGTATACTATTAATCCTTGAACAATGAGGGGGTTAGGGATGCTGCCCCCCCCCCACCCGCCATGCAGTAAAAAGTCCTGTAGAACTTTTGACTCTCCAACTTAACTACTAATAGCCTACTGTTGACTGGAAGCCTTACTGATAACATAAAGAGTCAATGCAAATTTTGTATATATATATTACATACAGTATTCTTACAATAAAGTGAGCTAGAAAAAAGAAACTTAATAGGAAAATCATAAGAAAGAGAAAATAACACTTACAGTACTGTACTGATAGAAAAAAATCACATAGAGTAGACCTGCACAATTCAAACCCATGTGGTTTGAGGGTCAATAGTATACCTGTAAAATATTTATTATTTGTTATATATAGGTAGTAGAATAAGGTATAAACTTTACAATTTAAAAGATTACAGTCTCATTAATCTTTCTAGACCAACATGATCTCTCAAACTCAACTTCAGCATTATACAGTATATGTCCAAAGTAGATGACAACTAAGAGTACATCTTGTCATTTCAGAAACATTATTGCTGACGTGTTTTTCTAGAGTCATTTAAATTCTTTTCGGTTAGGTTTAAATATGTTTATATTTGATATTCCTTCTCATTCCAGAAATTCCTCTTCATCTATCTGAAGGCTTTTATGGAAAAAAAAAACTACATATAACACTTACATTTTTATAGATGGAGTGCTCTCATCTTTGTCATCTCACATTATGCTCACTGTGACCCTGGGAAAGTAGACAGTGATGTATTGTTATGGATTGAATTATGTCCCCCTCAAAAAAAATACTGAAGTCCTAACTTCCTATGTACCCAAGTAAATGACTCTATTTGCAACTAGGGTTGTTTCAGATACAATCAGTTGAAATAAGGAATACTGGAGTAGAATGGGCATTTAATCCAGCCTGACTGGTGTCCTCTTAAAAGAAGATGGCCATGTGAAGACAGAGACTCACAGAGAGAAAGCCATGTGATGGCAAAGGCAGAAACTGGAGTTGCATAGCTGCAAGCCAAGGAATGCCAAAGATGGCTGGCAAACCATTAGAAGCTAGGAAAAGGCAAGGAAGGATTCCCTTACAGGTGTCAGAGGGAGACTAGCCCTGTTGACATCTTGATTTCAGACTTTTAGTCTCCGGGACTATGAGACATTAAATTACTGTTGTTTTAAGACACTCAGTTGGTAGTACTTTGCTGGGGCAGCCCTTAGGGAACTAATAGATGAGTCCTTGACACTAGCTAACATTCACTGAGTGCTAAGTGTGTATCATGCACCAAGAATTCTCATAGTCTATGAGGTATTTCCCAGCATTATTTATATTCTACAGATTAGGAAATTAAGGTTCAGAGAGGTAAATTTGTTGGACAAAATTTATACAACTAGTA
This sequence comes from Neomonachus schauinslandi, assembly GCF_002201575.2. Lineage (NCBI taxonomy): Eukaryota > Metazoa > Chordata > Mammalia > Carnivora > Phocidae > Neomonachus > Neomonachus schauinslandi. Next base: position 99,282,587 of record NC_058404.1, read on the forward strand.
TGTGGCAGAAATTGTTTTTGATTCATGAACCTGAGAATAGGATTCATTAGTCCAACTTTGAAGATGAGTAAATTGAGAGTGAAAGAAATTGACATACTCTTCACCTTATCTTTTTAAAGTTAACTATATTCATTTCCTGTGCTCTTTTTCTTGTGCCTATTGACCCAAACATTTTCTTTTTTACCTTTTTCTTTCCCTATGTAGACCACATGCCCCTCCTTTATGGTACCCTAAACTGAGTGAGTCATCTGGTAAAACTATGACCAATGGAACATTTAGAGGGAGGATGACCCTGTTATTCATACATATTTTAGTCAATTCAGCACTTTATAGGGCCAGCCTTGAATAGCAGATGAGTTTAATGCCTGTTTCTTAATAAATTCTTACTAAATTCTATGTCTGAAACTAATATTACACTGAATGTTAACTAACTGGAGTTTAAATAAAAACTTGAAAAAAATTCTTGTAAATGTGATAATAACTCATTTATTGAGCACTACTAAGTATTAGCTATCATATTAGGTTTCTAAATACATGACTTTATTTAGATTTTGCCCGTTGTCCCACAAGATCTTTATTATTGTATTATTTATAACACCAAAGAAGAGCTCCATAAGGTAAAAATAAATTTTGTTTTATCTTCGTAGGTTGGTTTGCCATTTTCTACATACAGAGGGAATAAATTCTAGTAGGGCTAAAGGACCACTCAATAAATCAATAATCATTATAGGACCAGAACTAGAAGTCAGACCTCTTGACTTCTAATGTAGAATTCTTCAAACTGGTAGTTTTAAGTTGTTCATCACGTAAAAATTACCTGGAAATTTTGTTAAAAATATAGAAAACTGGAATCTTTTAGGCTAGGGCTCAAGAAGCTAAATTTTGTGTTTCCCAGTACGTTTTTAAGCATTTTAAATCACTAAAACTATGGTCAGGGAAAATATATTAGTCACTTAGCTGGAGCCTGAAGAAATAGCCTGGAGAAGAAAAGTGTTTTTTTGTTTTTTTGTTTTTTTTATTGATTGATTTTTAATTTGATATTTCACACACTGTCACTCAAATTTCCTCAATTTCTAAAATTATTTTATGCCCTGTGAGTTTCTATACAATGTTTATTTCTTTTTTTAAAAATTTTTTATTGTTATGTTAATCACCATACATCATTAGTTTTAGATGTAGTGTTCCATGATTCATTGTTTGTGCATAACACCCAGTGCTCCATGCAGAACATGCCCTCCTTAATACCCATCTCCAGGCTAACCCATCCTCCCACCTCCCTCCCCTCTAGCACCCTCAGTTTGTTTTTCAGAGTCCATTGTCTCTCATGGTTCGTCTCCCCCTCAGATTTCCCCCCCTTCATTCTTCCCCTCCTGCTATCTTCTTTTTTTTTTTTTCTTAACATATATTGCATTATTTGTTTCAGAGGTGCAGATCTGAGATTCAACAGTCTTGCACAATTCACAGCGCTTACCAGAGCATATACCTTCCCCAGTGGCTGTCACCCAGTCACCCCATCCCTCCCACCCCACCCCCCACTCCAGCAACCCTCAGTTTGTTTCCTGCGATTAAGAATTCCTCATATCAGTGAGGTCATATGATACATGTCTTTCTCTGATTGACTTATTTCGCTCAGCAAAATACCCTCCAGATCCATCCATGTCGTTGCAAATGGCAAGATCTCATTCCTTTTGATGGCTGCATAATATTCCATTGTGTATATATACCACTGCTTCTTTATCCATTCATCTGTCGATGGACATCTTGGCTCTTTCCATAGTTTGGCTATTGTGGACATTGCTGCTATAAACATCGGGGTGCACGTACCCCTTCGGATCCCTACATTTGTATCTTTGGGGTGAATACCCAGTAGTGCAATTGCTGGATCATATGGTAGCTCTATTTTCAACTTTTTGAGAAACCTCCATACTGTTTTCCAGAGTGGCTGCACCAGCTTGCATTCCCACCAACAGTGTAGGAGGGTTCCCCTTTCTCCGCATCCCTGCCAACATCTGTCGTTTCCTGACTTGTTAATTTTAAGGATAGCAGAAGAAGAAGGGGGAAAAAAAAAGAAAACCTGCATTTGCTGCCTTACTAACATTGAAGTATGAATTAAAATGTAAAGAATTTTACATTTTCTAAATTTTAACAATTTTCTAACATATGTTCACCCATTGATCTCAAATTTCCTTTTAAAAATTTGTCAGGGGCGGCTGGGTGGCTCAGTTGGTTAAGTATCCGACTCTTGATTTCAGCTCACCTCATGATCTCAGGGTCATGGAATTGAGATTCTCTCTCTCCCTCTGCCTCTTGCCCCTCCCTCTGCTTGCTTGCACATGCGTGCTCTCTCTCTCTCAATAAATAAACTCTTTAAAAAAATTGTGTTAAAACATGGAAATGTAAAAGCAACAAGAGATTATATTGTGTCACATTTATTCTCTAAACAGAGTTGCAACTCAGGTGTAAGTATGTGACTGAACACAATGCAGATTGATTGTGGGCAATATGAAAGTTAAGTTTAAGTACTCTTCCAGCAATGGATTCAAGAGGGTGTGTAAACTACAGCTCATATTCCTCCTTGCTCTCTAAACTGTGCCTGTTGTGACAGTCTGTGAGTTTGTCAAACTGGATTGAAGCAGCAGATCTTCTGTCTCCCACTCAAATTCCATGCTTCCAATACTCAGGCTTTAATTCTTCATCCTCATGACATTCCATCAATTTGGAAACTGGGCACGCATACAAGATTGATGCTAGAATTAGAGCTGTTTTAGCAGGGTTTGTCGTCGTCGTCGTCGTTCTGATTACACAGTGGGAGGATATTCATAGATGTTCAGCTCGTAACTCATTTAGCTCTACTTCCTCCTGAAATCTCACCTTTAATTCAACTGTGCATTGGTCTATTAACTTAAAATCACTTCAATTTTCTAACAAAGAACATGCTTCAATGATTCTCCTCATCTTACTAACACTATACAACTTTCTTTTACTATTCAAGTACATATTTATGTAAAATACAGAATAAGGATCCTAGCTGGGTTTAGTTACTAATTAGGTAATTTGAGGTGCTCTTACTCAAGCTCTTTCAAATCAGTATGCATTAAGTTCTATAGCTAAAAAATAAGGTGCTTTTAGGGATTTTAAAGGTCTCTTCTAATGTTAAATATCCATATAATTCAGATTGGGAACTAACAGTTATATTCTGGAACATTACATTTGACTCTTCTAAATCATGTACTTCTCTATTATGTAAATTTAAGAAAGTATCAAAACTTCACAGAAAATAAGATAAAATTTTTTTTAATTATTTTTTTTTAAAGATTTTATTTATCCATTTGAGAGAGAGAATGAGACAGAGAGAGGGAGTACGAGAGGGTGGAGGGTCAGAGGGAGAAGCAGACTCCCTCCTGAGCAGGGAGTCCGATGCGGGACTCGATCCCGGGACTCCACGATCATGACCTGAGCCGAAGGCAGTCGCTTAACCAACTGAGCCACCCAGGCACCCCGAAAATAAGATAAATTGATGGACTGATAGAAAGATGTGATAAAGCAAATATAGTAACATGTTAATAGTAAGTGGTAAATACACAGGTATTCACTGTAAAATTATTTCAGTTCTTCTCTATTTGAAAAATTTTGTAATAAATCATTGAAAATGATATCATTAGCATGTATGATATATATGCATATGTATGAAATTATACCTTCTAAATAGTACAACTACTCATATTTGGAATTTTCTAAAATAATTATACTCACATATTCTCTAAAATATGTCTTCCCTTATTTTGTCCAGCATGGCAGACTACAATTTTTATTCCTTAGATTTTACTCTGTATTTCCAAAGGATTTGAAGCATTCCACGGTGATTCCAGAGTATGTCAAGTTCATTGCAGCTGCAAAACAGCTGGTGCAAGCAGCTCACAGTGGCACTCTGAAATGTAGCCTGAATCGATTAAAAGCTTGTGACTTGACTATAAACCTTATTTTCATGTTTTATGATGTTAGAAATAAATATGGGATATAATAATATTATATTACTTAGTGATTCTTAGCATTAAAAAAATTCAACACTCGATTCGAGCTTGATTAACTTATATGTCTCTTCCTTGATTTATTTTTATGACATATGTAAATCATCTAAGTTAAAGTCCACTAAATCAAACATTATTTTGTGAATTGCAGTATTTTGTTCTTTGGGTGAGAAGACAAACATAGAGGCATTTCTGTTACTCTGACATAGAATATGGTACAATTTTATCACACAGAGGTTCTGGAAAAGTCTTGTCTTGCCATCTTGAAAACAACACTTTAGATGCAGTGGAAAAATACCTTGCTTGTTTCAAGGCCTCCCAAGAGGAATGGCAGTGGCATAGCCTGAGGAGGCTAAACTGTGGATGTGGTAATATCCAGAAAGAGGGAAGAAAGGTAGAAGTGCCAAGCAAGATTATTGGAGATACCAGCAGAAGTGGGAGCAAAGCCCAGAAGATACAGTGTGACCCAACAGAAAGTGACCGTATCTAGAGAGTAGGAAGAAATGTCTGATGCTATGGATCAGCTGAAATGAATTTCAGCAGAACATTCCTGGGGACAGGCTTGAATACCTGGAACTTGTAGGAATGGGATGTCTAGCAGTATTAGACGACGCTAAGAACCAGTGATATACAGTGTATGTGCGTGCACACACACAATCCACACGTACTTCTGTCTATATTTCCAACATTTACAGCCAATTCCTTTTTGTTTTGAAGCTGCTGTAATATATGGGTCACTTGTGGATAGGTCCCTGACTAAGGCCAAAACCTCTTCTTTCCTCACCTTGATCCTGTGTCTCTTCCACCCCTTCTATGGTTTTCTTGTGTTCTATGAATCTACACTTACACTTGTCCCTGGCGGTCCACAGGAGACTACAATTCCTTGGTTTGTAGTTGATATCTCTCACAGTTACTTCAACTCCTTCACGTGTCCTCAAAGTTCAGGTGGACGGATATTACGCAAATGTTTTCCTTGCTCTTGCTGTTTGATTTCCATCTGCTACTGCCTAGATGTGCCCACTGCAAGAACTGCAGAAGACATGCTATCCTTGAATAGCCAAAACCTGTTCATCTTTTTTTTTCACTTTGCCAAGTGCTTTTTTTTAAAAATTTCATTATGTTATGTCAATCACCATACATTACATCATTAGTTTTTGATGTAGTGTTCCATGATTCATTGTTGGCGTATAACACCCATTGCTCCATGCAGAACGTGCCCTCTTTAATACCCATCACCAGGCTAACCCATCCCCCACCCCCTCCCCTCTAGAACCCTCAGTTTGTTTCTCAGAGTCCATAGTCTCTCATGTTTCATCTCCCCCTCCGATTCCCCCCTTCATTTTTCCCTTCCTACTATCTTCTTCTTCTTCTTCTTCTTTTTTTTTTAACATATAATGTATTATTTGTTTCAGAGGTACAGGTCTGTGATTCAACAGTCTTACACAATTCACAGCGCAAACCTGTTCATCTTATTAATGTCTTCTACTCAGTGGGAAAAGGTTACTAGTTGTCTTTCGCTTAAAATGTAAAAATAATTTATCTGGAGCTGTTCATTGCCTGTTTTTCCAAAACACCTTACATTCTTCCAATTATAATAAGTGTCTATAGTTGAAAAGTGTCTTGCAACAAAATATGTCTCACTATGGCTTTGTTATTAAACAAAGTCATTGCTACTATGCACATATATTACATTGTATACTTTATCTGAGGTGGCCCTGGCAATATTCCTGTAAGAAAGGTACGTGGGCACAGTGTTAATCGTTTCCATTTTACAGTTGGAGATCAGAGAGTCCCGTGACTTTTCCAAGATTACTTCAGAACAGTGACTTAGAGGGATTAAGTACCGGGCTCTCAAAGGATATGAGTAGTTGGTTCTGACCAACTCCTTCCTCCTGTCAGGGAATGAAGGCTTGAGAAGAGAACTATCATTTCTGACATTATTATTCATATGGTGAAAGGTGACAGACTGGAATTTCAGCCAAATATTTGGGATTGCTTTGAGAATTCTCCTACTGGTTGACCCACGGCGTCTCACTAGAATTCATCAGAATGTTTGTCTTTCTAGGTTAATAATGACAACTCAGGAGGAGGTGGGCAGATATTGATGTGTAATAATCAGTTTTAATTCCAAAACAAAGACTGATCTTTCCCTATTACAGTCCTCTCCCATGTTACCTCAGAATATGCCAACTCCATTCTTATAATTGCGCAGGTCAGGATTCTTGAAGCTATTCTTCATTCTTTACTTTATATTGCACTACATGCCTAGTCTTCAGCAAACCTTGAAAACATATTCAGAATCTTACCAATTTTACCCCTTCCGTACCACATACTTCATCCAAGCCAATAATTATTGGAATGGCCTCCTAATTGATATCTTTGTCTCACCTTCATCTCTTTTAGTCTGTTCTCCACCCAGTGGTCATAGGGATTATGTTAAAACAATGGTCAGATCATATTTCTCCTCTGCACCAAATCATTCAATGACCTCCCATCTCACATAGAAGTCAAAATTCTTACAATAGCTTGCAGCCTACGGATTATCTGTCTCCCCCCATTTACTTCTCCAAACTCATCTCCTATTGCTCTCTCACTCACTCTATCCAGCTACCCTTGCCACCTCTCTTCCTCTAATGTGCAAATATATTTCTGTCTTGAAACTTCTGTACTGTTCCTTCTGCCTGTAACCCTGTTGCCCCAGAGAACTGTGTAGTAAGTTATGTGATGTTCTCCCTTCCTATCTCTATCTCTGTGTTTCTTTTTTTTTTTAAGGGATTTGCCACTTTGTTTTATTTTTGTTTTTTTAAGATTTTATTTATCTATTTGACAGAGAGAGAGAGAGAGACAGCGAAAGAGGGAACACAAGCAGGGGGAGTGGGAGATGGAGAAGCCGGCTTCCCGTTGATCAGGGAGCCCGATGCGGGGCTCGATCCCAGGACCCTGAGATCATGACCTGAGCTAAAGGCAGACGCTTAACGACTGAGCCACACAGGTGCCCCCATATCTCTGTGTTTCTTATAGGGACACCAGTCATACAGGAGTAAGGGCCCTCGCCACTCAAGTATGGTTACATCTTAACTAATTGCATCTGCATCAACCCATTTCCAAATAAGGTCACATTCCGGGTACTAGGGTTTATGACTTCAATATATTTTGGGAGGGACACCATTCAATCCATAATATTCACTAACATTAAAAGCCTCGTAATATTAAAAGTAAGTCCCTAACATATCCTCGTATGTTTTGAAGATGAGTACACTTCATTTGTGCCAGAGTCCAAGTGTTCCTCAGTCCAACATGTAAGCATATCTACAAGCATTTCTTACATCATGTTGGCTTATTCATTTAGTCGCAATGGGTCTACAGAAGAAGGCTGGCAGAATCTAGTAGAAGGATCATGCTTCCATTCAGTCAAAAGTTAAACTGGGAACTAATTTAGGATTTAGGATATGTAAGGAGATAGCTTTAAACTATTTTTCTGAGCCATTTCTAGATGTAATGGAATATCAGTCTACCTAATTGGTAATGTAGAAAATTCAAATTCCATGAAGGGCTGTGTATCTGAAGTCCATTGTACCTTTGATAGGTAGACTTTAGGATATTCTGCGTACTTCTTGAAACTGTATGAGCCTGTTCGTGTGTATGTGCATAAATGTACTTCCCTGGGAGAGCATTCCTAGCCTTCCTCAGAGTTAAGTGAGTCATCATGCTTCCAAATAGGAGAACACTGACCTAGAATAGATAAATCAAGATGGCTCCAGGAAAAATAATGAATGTTGGCAAGGGCATCTCTCCATGACTTACTCCTCAATTTTCTATCTTTAACTCTTTCTCTTGGAGGTGCCCATATTCCTTAAAACTTTTAATTTGAGTGCAAAACTAGAGCCTATTGTTTTTTTCATCCTAAGCTTTGTAACTTTTCAACCAGTTTTCCTGTTTTACATCATGTCTGTCCCATTACTCATTTCCTCATAGCCATAAGCTCTGCTTTGCAAAAAAAGGGTTAGATATTTGATAATCAAATCTATAATAAAATTTAATGATTGACACTGAGCCATTATTATGTTTCATTCATCAAATATTTGACTGGCCTTATTATGTTCTATTTAGACATTGTATTAGGAAATAGAGATATAAAAGATAATTTTTTTTAAAGACGGTTTTTTTCATTTCAAAGAGCTCACAATTTTTACAGCGTTTTAAAAATTTTAACATACATATGAATCACCTGGGAATCATGTTTAAAATGCAGATTCTGCATAGGTGGAGCAGAGGAATTCTGAGATTCTAGATTTCAAATAAGTTATCAGATGATGCTTATGCTGGTAGTCTGCAGATGATACTTCATATAGCAAGTGTTCTGTGCAGTCTTTCTCAACCAGATCTGGAAGAGAAGTATGTCTTAATGCCTTAATCATCCATTTTATGTAATACATTAGTTCCACTTCAATGTCTCTAGAACGCGCTAGTTACATACCTTCCTTGAGAGAATTGAGGAAATAGTCTTTAAAATAAAAACTCTTCTGTATTCAAGTGGACACTTGTATCAGTTGGGATTGGATTTAGATTTAGGCAACCAAAGTCTGTTCAGGTCCCTAGACAAATGAGGGTTATTTATTTCAGACAGCCAGAAATCAGGGCTGAGTAGTCTAGTGCTCCAAGGAACGTTCTTCTTTTCTCCTTCAGTTATTCTCAGCATGTCCAGGTAGGTGCTCACAGATGGTGTCTCAAGGTTGTGAGATGGCTACTGCCTCAGCAAGCACACATCTGCTTTCCTGATGGAAGCACGGGTAAGGAAAAGCCAAAGGATAGTTTATAAATGTCCCTTTTTAAAAGTTTCTCAGCAGGTAAGCACAGGGACTTCAAACTAATCTTTTTGTGTATAACTGGGTAACACGGTCATTCCTAACTGGAAATGAGTGTGGGAACATAAGTATTTGAACTCCAGTTTTGGAGCTTCTGCGGTAACAGAACATACGAAAGAGGCTGCAAATGGCTTTGGAATAGTCAGGCTGTAGTATTTGCCACACTCATGGCAAATGGAACTGAAATGTCATAAGTAAAATAAGAATTATGCATGCTAAAATTTAAAACAATAATGTAGAGCCAAAAATTCTTCGAAAATGTCCAAGCTTTCTAGAACCTCAAAGTTATTACGTCAGACGTTGCCTGTTCTGATTTCATGTAGATTTGGTTGTGCCCTATACCATCCACTCAGTGCAAGTAGAAGTGCATTTCCCCACTTGGCTTTCCCTAAGTAATTTCCTTAGTTTTACAAATTACTTTGTAAATAGAGATAATACCTTAATGCACATACGAACATGTATGTTTCACTTTTTAGCTATAAAATACCAAACTTTTCCATAAAAACATGAAGTTCTGGGGATGCCTCGGCGGCACAGTCAGTTAAGCAGCCAACCCCTGGTTTCGGCTCAGGTCATGATCTCAGAGTCCTGAGATCGAGCCCAAGGCAGGCTCCACTTAAGACTCTCTCTACCTCTCCCTCTGCCCCTCCTCCCTGCTCTCTCTCTCAAATAAGTAAATAAATTCTTTAAAAAAAAATGAAGTTGTGAACACTCTTAATACCCTACGTTAGTTATAGGCAAAAAACCATTTTGAATAGATTATTTAAATATGGCTTTCTTCTTTTTAAAATCAAGTTCTAGTATATACAGTTAGTTGTCTGATTTTAAAAAAACTTCATAAAAAGATGCAATGAGGAGTAGAGAATTAATAACAAAATATCATCTACTATGTATTAGGCCCTTTACATATTTTAATAACATTAACCCTCTGAGCAACCAATTGAGGTCTTCACATTTTCTATTTTCTAATGGGGAAACTGAAATTCAAAGAAGTAACTGCTGAAGACCACACAGCTATAAAATGTTGGAGCTTAATTTGAAGCCAAGTGTGTTTAAACTTCCCACTTCCTCTCTCTCTTAGAAGGCACGTTTGGAACTTATCTTACTCTGCGTATTAATTACCTTAATGTCATTCATGATGTGTATGTAAAAATAGTAAGGATTTATTATTTGCATCTATTCTCTTTTTTATTTAGAACTGAATTTAACAAAAATGCACCAAGTGAGACTTGTTAGAAATAAGAAATGCCTATATTTTATTTTAATGATGTGATATTAGTAATAAAAATTAAAGGGAGAAGAAAGAAAAGAGCAGAGGCATTAGGTAAGTGTAGAAAGATGTGGGTGTCCTATAGTTAAGTGTCTCTTCTGGTTTGTCTCCCTCTCTTATTTCATCTTATTTTATTTTTCCCTCCCTTCCCTATCATCCTCTGTTTTGTTTCTTAAATTCCACATATGAGTGAAATCATATGATAAATATCTTTCTCTGATTGACTTACTTCACTTAGCATAACAAACTGAGAGTTGCTGGAGGGGAGATGGGAGAAGGATGGGGTATGGGGTAACTGGGTGATGGGCATTAAGGAGGGCACGTGATGTAATGAGCACTGGGTGTTATATGCAATTGATGAATAACTGAACTCTACCTCTGAAACTAATGATACACTATATGTTAATTAATTGAATTTAAATAAAATTTTAAAAAATTAAAAAATAAAATGCTAGGATGAAAAGAAAAAAGAAAAATGTGGGTGAAGTGCAAAGAAGAAAATTCAAATAATAAATTAATTGCCACCTTTATGCTATAATAAATAAATTGGCATTTTACTTACAAAGTAACCAAGATAGTAGAACTTAATAAAAATGAGCCATCAGCATTTCATGCATTTTAGATAGTAAATGAAATGAAGTATTTAAACTCACATTTAAAACTATATTTATGGCTTCAGGTATCATATATGGAGGAAATAATTCTGATTACACAGATTTAAATTTTCTATATTTTAAAGATCTATCTCTATAACATAAATTGCTCTAAAATTAAGAGAAAATGTTTTTTTTTTTAAAACAAGATCTTTTTTTTCATTCATAATGCAAGGAATTATCAAGCACCCACTATATTCCAGTCCCTGGGCCAGGCACTAAGCATGTACTGAGATATACAAGACCCTGGTCTTGCCCCAAGAATGTACTCTAGTGGGATGGGAGATGAGAAAACAGCAATTCAAGCACAATGTGATAAATACATAGGATACTAGGGGCGCAAACAGAAAAATAGAGTTGTCTGAATCACTTTCAGCCTAAAAAATTAGTAACTTATTTTTTAAGAGTCCATTCCAAATGAATAAAATATAAGTTTTAAATCTATAAGAAGGTAAAACCTAGGCTTCCAGAAAACTTTCCACTCAGAAATGAATCATGTTGGAAGAATATAGATACCGAGGCATGCTCTAAATGAGTTAAAAGATGTTGCATTAAAAAAACAAAACAAAACAAAGCAAAAAAAAAAAAAAAAAAAAACAAGAAGAATGAGGTGGTTTGGGTAGTTACGAGAAAAGATAATCATTTTATGGTTTCAAAGCTTCTCAACTTTAGAAGAGACAGTATAGGTAGTTACAATCAAATCGATACAAGTTGCATATATATAGGGAGAGACACAAGGATATAGAGATTTATAGATCTCTCTCTCTCTCTCTCTCTCTCTATATATATATATATATATATATACACATATAAACAGTTAAATGAGCAAGAATTATTTTTTTATGGCATCCAGAGACAAAGAAGTGAGGAGTGTCCTGACTGCCTCTGGGAGTTGGCAGGAAGCACACAGGCTGAGGATAGGAATTAGAAGTATTTGATAGCTCAGAGGAAAACATAGCACGGAGGGGGAAATAGTGTAAACAGAAAGGTCACGAAATCAAGGCAGGGCACCGGGTTCCCTGGTGGATGCGGACAGGAACAGAGGCTGTAATCCAATAACCAACAGGGTACAAAGCGCCTCCATCACAGAAGTAGCGACCTTGGCAGGAAGCACAGATCATACCATTATGTCCTCATTTTTCTCCTCTGTTGGGAGCAGATTTTATGACTAAACTTCAGACAGAAGACATTGTAGAAAGAAAAATTATGGGGCACAGAGTTTTAGAAAAAGAAGAAAGATTGCCTTGAGTCTGTTTCACCTAACAGCCTTTTCCTGCAGATCAGGTTTTGAGGTTAATGATGTTTATTCTATTTTTGGAGGTTTGGAATCTAAGAGGTGAATTTTGATATCAATATCTAAGGAACTAGATGGAAGCTTTTGATTTATATTTTTTCATTCAAAACTGATTATCAGAGTTGGATATACCCTGAAGCTGAAACTTCAGGTGGTCTCGCTTTAATTGGCCCTTATAAGACCCTGTACCTGATAAGGCATTTGTAATTTTGATTACTTTTCAAATTGCACCCAGAATATAATTTATAATTTTTATAATAAAGATGGCAGATGATTACTTGGGTCACTTCATTGTTATTGACAGATTTTGTAGGTGGCATACTTTCTTGCCACCCTATGGAGGCCAAATTTCTACATTCATTGTGAAGAGGGCATGACATTTCATCTAAATTTCTAGAAGACTGGAAAGGACATTTTAATGCATTTCATAAGGAAAACTGACCAATCAATTCTGAAATGCTGCAAACTGAAATTCAACAGTTTCTGAATATTTTCTTCAGTTGCTCCGATACTTGAGGAAAACCGTAATTGCAATTTGTCAGCCTCTGATGGTTTGACGCTATATTACCGGGCTAGATTTAACATAGTGTAAGAACAAATACAATGTGAAATAGATATTTTTGTAAACCAGATTTAAAATCTTTACTTCTGTTCTTATGCTACCTTTTATCTCTATCTGACTGAATTTGATATTCCATTTGATTAATCAAATATGACACTTGGGGCTACAGGTAACAGGACTCCCAAGTAAAAGTGACATAAATCCTAGCATTTATGATCTTATATTAACAGAGTTCCGGATAAGGCTGGGCAGCTCAACGATGGAGGTCTGGCCCACTGATGCCATTATCATTTTTCCATCTCAATTCCCTGCATGTCAGCATCATCCCCATCATGATTTAAATACAGCTGAGATAGTTCCATGAGGTACATGACCTCTCCAGTGAAGGAGGAAGACATGATCCCTCCTATGGGTCTCTGTTTTTGTTGCTAAGAAAAGCTTTTCCCAAAGGCTCCTCCAATCAGGACCCAGTTGGTCAGCATTGGTCACATGCCATACCATAGTTGTAAGCTTTCCCAGTGGTCCATGCCTGGCATTTTCAGCCTCTAAACTGGGAGATGGGCTCTGCCAGGAGAGATGAAGGGGAGTCAGGGGGATAGATCTATGGTGAGAAACCAAATTCTGTCACAATTAGCCTTCATTAGAAAGGAAAATTAGTTATCTATTTGCTAAATCTTGGTTTGGTGGTGGGGAATCTTTATTTCTTTTCACACTCTGGGTGTATACTTAGGCTTATGAGCACATCTGTATTTTCACCATCTGCGTGTTGCATTTTTTTGGTCTCATCTTCTATCAACTACACTTGCCACAAATCTTCCTCCAGAGTCTGAAAAACTTCAGACATTTTTTTATGTAGATGTAAGTTCCTTTGAGTGCAGACTTTGGCCAAGTTATAACAAATCCACTAAAGTGCGGAGATTTTATATCCCACTAAGGCCAAGTGAGTGGGTGTCTGGGCTACACAGCACAGAATGCCAACCATTCTGCCTCCAATTGCTTGGGCACATGCCAGAACAATTGGTTGGTTCCTGTCTCTAGTCCAAAACTGGGGCTGCTTCCTAGCAGAGGTCACAGGAGGTTAAAGTATGTTCCCTAAGGACTCTGCTGACCCCTAAGAACTTACTGGGAAATAGCAGACTAGCTCAGGCTCCAGATTTGGTGTTTTAGCTGTTATCTTTAAAGACTCACATTTATTCGAAATGTCTGGGCACTGTTCTTGCACTACAGGTGAGGGTCTAGCTCCATTCCTTACTTCCTCCAGGAAACTTTACATTCACACAGCAGCCTTCCCTCAGCTAACCTGAGATTATGTAACACTTCGTGTCACCATAACTCCTTCGGTACTTAATCCAATACTATTCTGCAACACATTGTTTCAGTTGTCTTATATTCAAAGACTTTTTGTGCTTTTTCCCAAACTACAAAATAAAAACTTGCAGCTCAAGGACCACATCTTTCCATTTCTTACCACACTTTTACTATCCATGTGCCAAAGAAATATATTAAGTAAACAACCACACATAAAATGGTAAGTATTAAAATAGTGATAAGTGCTATGAGAGAAAGGATCATGAGCCATGAGATGTATAGGGAGACCAACCTAATTTGCAGTTGAGGAATGATTTCTCTGAGAAAGTATTATTTGACCTGACACCTGCAGTATGAGTAGGAGCAAATTAGAGATGGATAATGTGTTCATGTGCAAATATAAAGTTGTTGCAGGAGTAGAGAGTGCAAAGTGGATGAGAGTAGAGTGAACCTGGGGAAAAGGTGAGCCAGAGAGTGCCACAATCTGTTCTCCTTTCCAGAACAACAGCATGGAGCTGCCCAACCAAAAACTACATTTATCAGTATCTTCTGCTTGTGTGGCCACATAATGCATTTCTCTCTGATGGCATGCAAGTAGAAGTGATGTCCCTATATCCCAGACAGGATTTTAAGTCAATGGGTGTCCTTCCTCCACATGCTCAACTCTCATTCTGGGTTCCAATGGTAAGAACGGGGTGACTTTGGAAGCTGTGTAACTGCTTTGGAAGCTAGTTGCACTGCTCTTAGTCTGGGACCCTGAATGAATGTTTGCAGAAGATCTCTTACCAACCTGGAGCCTTTGTCCTGGACTGTCACATTGGAGAAGGACAAACTTCAGCTTTAAGTCATTGAAAGGTGGACGGATCTTCGCTAAGATTGTTTAACCTAACCAATGCTGGGGAGTTTGGTCCTGATACCATAGGTAATTGGAAGTTATTTAAAGATTTTTAAATGGAGAGATATATGATCAAATCAATATTTTGAAAAGATTTCTGTTCACAAAGTGGAGAATATATTGGGCTGAGTGAGAAAGAATTCGGTGAGAAAAAATAAAAACAAAACAAAAAAATAAAAACAAATAAAAACAAATAAAAACAAACCGAAAAGCTATAGCAGAAGTGCTAGTGAGAAAAACGTTGAGACTGTGGAAACAGAAGTGGGTGGATTCAGGAGATCTAGTGATGTTGGTAGGATTTGGTAATGTATCGGATGTAAAAAGTTGAAAGGGAAGTATCTACAAAGACTGATAGTTCTCTAGCTTTGGGCATGGGAATTGCATGGTGGCCTTCTTTCAGGGAAAAAAAAAAAAAAAACCAACAAACAAACCTAGAGAAAAGTCCTGAGTTCACATTCATTTGCACACATGCACAAATAGATGTCCTTATTATCTACAAAGGGCATTTATTATTCCACAAAAATGAAAGGTGAGCTGTGCTGTCTTAAGGAGGTACCCCTTTGGGCTCCTGGGTGGCTCAGTTGGCTAAGCGACTGCCTTCGGCTCAGGTCATGATCCTGGAGTCCCGGGATCGAGTCCCGCATCGGGCTCCTTGCTCGGCAGGGAGTCTGCTTCTCCCTCTGACCCTCCTCTCTCTCATGCTCTCTGTCTCTCATTCTCTCTGTCTCAAATAAATAAATAAAATCTTTAAAAAAAATTTAAAAAAAATTTTAAAAAGGAGGTACCCCTTTAAAGCAGTTGTACTAGTGGTTAAGGTACCGAAGCCTGGAGGGGGACCAGCTCCTTAACTAAACAGCTGGGACGGTGGTTTAACTCTTGGCTATTCAATTTTTATCTGCAAAATGGGGAAATAATAGTGCCCGCAACATAGGTTTGTAACAAGGAGAAAATGCAAGAATACATATAAAGCATGTAGAAGGCTATTTACCCTTGGGAAGAACTCATTCACTATTGCTCCTAAGGCAGCCCAGTCACATATTCTTATAGGTTATCCAGGGTTGGAAATGTCATCAGCATATCATGTACTCTTTAGGTGGCAAAATACGCTCAGCTAAAGCACTATTCATTTTAGAGTGCATGCTTTATACAAGTAAGTTAATTTTATGTGCCTGGCTGGGTCGCTGAATTCCACAGGCAAAGCTTAACACTAATGATCTTAATTTCTGCTCTCATTTTGGCAAGTTTGTTTTCAGCCCTGATTTATAGATACACTCAAACTCTTGACCCTTTCTTCCAGGGCTCCACATTTAACCCCCATGATAACAGATGTTTTTCCATAGTCACCTCAATCTTAACTTATTTCCAGCAATTCTAAACTAGGTATTCCCTCTGCAAATACTTTATCTAATTTCTCCACTCTTTCAACTTGGTTAACTTTCATAAATCTTTAATTCTTTTTAGTTATTGTCTTCTTAAATGAATCCATAGCTGCTCTAAACTTCCTCTTGCGAGCAGCTTTATACTCAGTATCAATCTTATTCCCTATCATTCCCTGCCAATATCTTTCCCATTATCTTTCTGTCTGGTGCTTATAGAATTAGTTTTATCTTACATTTCTTTCGGTATGAGTAAGAAAGGTGTGTGTGTGTGTCTGTGTGTGTGTGTATGAGAGAGAGAGAGAGAGAACGCACACGCATGCATGTGCCTGTGGTGGGGCTGGTGGGGAGGACTAAGGTTAAAAAAGAGATAATATAACAGCAAGACACACAATTATAAATGTAGCTCTCCACTAAAGTTCTATGCCTAAATCCAAATATTTCAATGCTTCTTGGGGAACACTGTAATATTGTTTTAGGACCTCTTTACAGGAGACCCTTTTGAGGTATCAGCTATATTTTCTTTGGGGAGAGAGAAAACCTTTTTGTCAGGATTTAATGTCCTAATACAGATTTTACATTTGATATATGCCACTTTAGAATGTCGGCTAATTTTGTCCCAAAATGTCACCTTTCATTTTCATTCACTGCCTTCTCATTTTAAATCCATATGACATTTTAAAGAGAAATATTCTTATAATTTCTGTGTATATTCAAGTGAACTATAGTAAAATTTCAGGGAATTTCAAAAGACGACAGACAGAGCAGGACAGGATCTGTCCTGGTGTAGTTCTGATGTTGTTCTGATCACCCAGCCAAATGTACTCATAATATCAGAATAATATCACACTTTTATAACACAGCAAAATGTCCTGCCCCAAAATAAATTTTTAATTTTACTATACAGAAATACTCCAAGGGCAGCTTTCCTTTTTTTGAAGGAGATAACTGGCAGAATTCAAGCACTGCCAAATTCACTTACTCCCTCCCTCCTTCTATTCATTTATGCATGTATTCATTCTTACAGTAAGTACTTCTTGACAATTTTGTTATGCATAGTGGGGTTAAAAAGATGTGAGAGATTTCCCTATTTTGAGGACTTTAAAAATCTGCTAGGTAATTAGTAACCTAATTAAATACATACTTATATATATCACATATACAAAATATATAATATATAATTATATAACTCAAATAACCAATTAACACATCAATAATTAATAATATAATTAATATATATATATTTTTTAAAAGCCAACATCATGTTAAACCCTATAAAAAGCAATGCACTGAGACAAGTATTATTCTCCCCATTTCTCTGGTGGAAGAAACTGATACTCACAGAAGTTAAGTAATTTATATAACCTCACCCAACTACTACTTAAGTAGCAAAGCCAAGATTTAAGTGAAGCTATCTCTCTCTGATTCTAGAGTAGTGTTCTGAATCACTATACATTGGTTTCTACTTAAAATTGCTTTATCAAAGTTAAAGAGAACCTGGTAATAGTCACACTAGATACAAAAATCTAGAGTTTTTATTAAATTCCTAAATTGATTTTTCAATCATGTTTTATCTAACCTTTTCTCAACATAGCTATGTTTACAGGCGTATTTTTTAGGAGGTGATTCTAATTCATGTAATGATGTGTTTTATAAGAGGACTTAGAAGACTTTTTTGTGCCTTTTAAACTCCCATTCATCCTTCAGATTCTAGCTCAAAAGTCACCCCCTCTAGAAAACTTCCCCTGAATCAACTCCCAGGAAGCACGAATCCTTTCTTTCATGACTAAACCTTCCTAGAATGAAGTACATAGGCCTGAGAGTCATAGGGCTGCATCACATGAGGTCATACTTGGGTCTATGTGCCTGTATTTCTAGACTGAATATGAGCAAACAGGGCAAGTCATAGTACAGTTCCCTCCTCTCAACACCTGATACATTGTTTTCCACACAGTTAGTCCTAAGTGAATGTTGGACACTGTTGGTATTTAACTAAAGCTGTGTTCCAAGCACAACTGTACTCAGGTATGTGATTCTCTGGCTATGCTAATGAGCCAAATTAAAATGTTGGATACAGGAAGGACTCTTTTTTATCTGCTTATACTTTCCTTGATGTTAAAACATGAGCAGTGAATAAAGATTACCTAATGGCTACATTTACCCCTGAGTATGGGTATTGAGCTAGTGACTAGAAGGATGTGTACATCTAAAATAATGTTTTATAAATGATTTAATTTATTAAATCATTTAGTTCATGGAGGCATAAAGGACTCTAAATAAACTAGAAAAAATTGACTATAGGTATGGAAAACTTGCAGTTTATGCAAGGTATTGTTAGACAACTTGTTACTTAACACCAAGCCAATGACCTTATTTTTAACATCTTAAGGTAGCACATTATAAGGGTCCATGTGGTACTCTCTGTAATCAAACTGCCTGAGCTGGAATCATGTTCCTCACCACTTACTAGCTTAGATATTTACTTCAGTTTTCCATATTATACCCACTTGTAATATGGTTGTGACAATTAAATAAAAATAATTCACACAAAGCACTTGCTGGGTGCCTGGCATACAGTAAGCTCTATGTACATATTAATAATTACTATTAGAATTAACATTCAAAGTTTCGGGTTTCATTTCAGGTTACTCAACATGCTTATTGATGGACTACACAGTACCTAGCAAAGCCTCAGGAAGCTAATGGAAAAATCTAAATCATAGAAGATGGTCAAAATGGTAAAAAATTTTGGCAAATAACATTTCCCCTTTACTTTATGTGGCTGTAGCTCCATGTTCTTTTAAAAGTTTGTTTTATTTTTTAATTTTTTTAAATTTTATTTTATTATGTTATGTTAATCACCATACATTAATTTCGATGTAGTGTTCCATGATTCATTGTTTGCGTATAACACCCAGTGCTCTATTCAATACGTGCCCTCTTTAATACCCATCACCAAGCTAACCCATCTTCCCACCCCCTCCCCTCTAGAACCCTCAGTTTGTTTCTCAGAGTCCATAGTCTCTCAGGGTTCATCTCCCCCTCCAATTTCCCCCCCTTCATTTTTCCCTTCCTACTATCATCTTTTTTTTTTTTTTAACATGTAATGTATTATTTGTTTCAGAGTTACAGGTCTGTGATTCAACAGTCTTACACAATTCACAGCACTCACCATAGCACATACCCTCCCCAATGCCTATCACCCAGTCACCCTATCCCTCCCATGCCCCACCACTCCAGTAACCCTCAGTTTGTTTCCTGAGATTAAGAATTCCTGGGGTGCCTGGGTGGCTCAGTCATTAAGTGTCTGCCTTCAGCTCAGGTCATGATCCCAGGATCCTGGGATCGAGCCCCGCATTGGGCTCTCTGCTTGGCGGGAAGCCTGCTTCTCCCTCTCCACTCCCCCTGCTTGTGTTCCCTCTCTCACTGTGTCTCTCTCTGTCAAATAAATAAATAAAATCTTTAAAAAAAAAGAATTCCTCATATCAGTGAGATCATATGATACATGTCTTTCTCTGATTGACTAATTTCACTGAGCATAGTACCCTCTAGTTCCATCCACGTCATTGCAAATGGCAAGATTTCATTTTTTTTGATGGCTGCATAATATTCCATTGTATATATACAGACCACATCTTCTTTACCCATTCATCTGTCGATGGACATCTTGGTTCTTTCCGTAGTTTGGCTATTGTGGATATTGCTGCTATAAACATTGGGGTGCACATACCCCTTCGGATCACTACATTTGTATCTTTGGGGTAAATACCCAGGAGTACAATTGCTGGGTCGTGCGATAGCTCTATTTTCAACTTTTGAGGAACCTCCATACTGTTTTCCAGAGTGGCTACACCAGCTTGCATTCCCACAAACAGTGTAGGAGGGTTCCCCTTTCTCCGCATCCTCGCCAACATCTGTTGTTTCCTGACTTGTTAATTTTAGCCACTCTGACTGGTGTGAGGTGGTATCTCATTGAGGTTTTGATTTTGATTTCCCTGATGCCGAGCGATGTTGAACACTTCTTCATGTGTCTGTTGGCCATTTGGATGTCTTCTTTGCAGAAATGTCTGTTCATGTCTTCTGCCCATTTCTTGATTGGATCATTTGTTCTTTGGGTGTTGAGTTTGATAAGTTCTTTATAGATTTTGGACACTAGCCCTTTATCTGATATGTCATTTGCAAATATCTTCTCCCATTCTGTCGGTTGTCTTTTGGTTTTGTTGACTGTTTCCTTTGCTTTGCAAAAGCTTTTTATCTTGATGAAGTCCCAATAGTTCATTTTTGCCCCTGCTTCCCTTGCCTTTGGTGATGTTTCTAGGAAGAAGTTGCTGCGGCTGAGGTCAAAGAAGTTGCTGCCTGTGTTCTCCTCTAGGATTTTGATGGACTCCTGTCTCACATTTAGGTCTTTCAACCATTTTTAGTCTATTTTTGTGTGTGGTGTAAGGAAATGGTCCTGTTTCATTCTTCTGCATGTGGCTGTCCAATTTTCCCAATACCATTTGTTGAAGAGACTGTCTTTTTTCCTGTTGGGAATACTTAGTGGTAGACAGAATGTGAGGAAATAAATACATTCATGCAAAATGGTTGGGGTATAACTTTATCCTCTTTTTGGAGGAAAGTTTGACAATGTGCATCATGATGTAAAATGCGTATTCTTTGACCCAATAATTTCATTTCAAGATATTTTTCTTTTTCTTTTTTTTTCCTTAAAGATGTATTTATTTGACAGAGAGAGAGCAGGGGGAATGGCAGGTAAAAGGAGAGGGAGAGGCAGGCTCCCTACTGAGCAGGGAGCCAGATGTGAGGCTTAAACCCAGGACCCTGAGATCATGACCTGAGCCAAAGGCAGATGCTTAACCAACTGAGCCACCCAGGCACCCTGAGACTTTGCAAGATTATATCATAATCTTATGGATGTGAGATATCAATCCTGTTAAAATTGTGTTATTTTCTTTTAAATGTACTGAGCAGACTCTGTGGACCTTGGTGTTCTCCTGAAATGTAACACATTTCCAGGGAGAGATTATAGATATTATACAGAACAGTGGGCTAATGAGGGACCTTTGTAAAATTTGGCTTGGAGACATGCAATTCAAAGTTATGGCCCCCTTTTCATATGGGATATATTCTGCAGCGCTGGCTTACTCAAAAAGTTGACTATTTGGGACTGTATAACTGCATGCATTTTTAAAATACCATCCTCGCCTACATTCAAGCTTATTAACCTAAGGTCAGAACTTTGAAATTCAGATTTTTGGGTGCATTTGTTTGAATCTCACCACTAAGGTTACCAGCATTAAGTCTTTCAGTAAGAAACTATTCAATAGCAAATACCAGATACTTGGCACCTAGTTTCCTGAATTTTGGTGACCAACTTGCTACCTGAGTAGATATCTGACCATGTCACCTAGATATCACTGTAACATTTCAAAACTCCCAGGTCTTTTCTCAAAGACACAACTAAATAAAATGTGAAGCCAAGAGATCAAAAGTATTTGAACTTGAAAGGAGCTAGAGTTTATAACCCCTATGGTGAAGGAGGCTGAGGAGCAAAGACATTTAAATAACTGGAAATGTTTCATTCTTTTAAAACGGTATCTCAGTTGTTAAAAAATAAACACAACAAACACTTCTCCATAATTTAACATCCTCTTACCATATCTCTTAACATAACGTTCCCACTCGTTTGAATTTCTGCCAGTCACTGTCTTTGACTTCTTATTATCTTTTCTATTGAACTAAGGGTAACTTCTAATCTTTGCTTTTCTCCAAGAAATATGAATATTGCACAATATTTGTGTTTCCTCTATATGGACGGTAGGAAGAAAGGAGCCAGCAGTAAATACTTCTAAGTAAAGCTTTACTCTGACATATAGGAAGCAGTCCTTTCCTGACTGTGTACTCGGGGTCATTTTTATCCATGCTAAGGTGGTAACCAAAATCTCATCAAGAATCTGATATAGCTGTGGACTTCTTACCTGAATCAGAGACAGTATTTTGGGTTGGGACATTTAGATCCAGACACTATGGGACTATGTTTGAAAGACAAAAACTAAAATGATAAAACATTAATAACGTGAATGTACAACATTTTATGTTTTGTTTCATTTTTTGTTTGTTTGGTTTTTTTTTTTAGTTCTAGAATATCTCTTCCAAACAAAACAGTTATAGTATTCAGGAATTACTTCCTGGAAACATGATTTAACTACATTTTTTTTTTTTTGATGTAACTACTTATCACTGAGTACTAACACAGGACCTCAGCCCAATTCAAAATCTTAACAGTTAATTTTGAAAGGTGGTAGTTAGGGCTCATAAATGCTCACCAACACGTTGGTCAGCTGCCATGTGGCTTCTACTATTTATTCCCTCTTCTACTGTCCAAATCACTTTTCACTGGGAGAGCTTATCATTACCACCTGAATGTTACTACTTTTGCCATCTCTACTGGGTATCATTTTTTCTAACAAGATCTGCCATCCAGTACTTATTTTCTTTTACTGTAGGTCACCTCATCTTTGAATCTTTATATCTTCTCTTTGAGCTTTTATTTCAAAGAGGAAATAGTTCCTCTAATTTCACAGAGAATATACGGTCAAAAGTTTAATCTATTTCATGAAGCATTTCCTCTTGTTTTCTCCTATTTCCTGTGACTCTCATGGTTGTTGTTTTTTTTCTTTGCTTCTCGTTATATATATATTTTTTTCTTGACACATCTACTTGTTAGACCCATTATCAATGTTTCTCGCTGTTCTGATTATGATGTGTAGGGGTTTTATTTCAGGACCACCTATTGACTGGCAAAGAGCTAGTCTGGGAGAAAACTTGGGTATAGATCTCTGTGTCAGAACACATCCTCCTTTACTTTGCAATTTGGAGTAAAGATTTGTCAGTGCAAGCAGACAGATGGATGCCTGGCCTATAGTAAGGCCCAGAATGCGACAAGTTCTTCATGGAGGGATTTAGTGTTTACTTCCTTTCAGCAGCTTTGGAAATTGTACTCATGTACAATCACTCCTTTATCCTGCCTCACCAATAGTCTGCTTGTTGCAAAATGATTGTTTGAATGAATGAGTGAACAATGGTCCCTTAAGGATGGCAGTTTGATATATTCCTCACAGATATGACTCTCTATTACATTTCTCCCAATCCTTCAAAGTTCATCTTGAAATTTTCTAACCTAAGGAGACACCATAACTAGGCCCCACCCAGTGTAGCAAGTTTTAAACCTCATGTGTTGAAAATTTAAAACAAACATTTATTTGAGAACTTTCTTGTTTCTTGAGAAAGGCTTGTATTGCTATATACTTTCCTCTTCAGACCTCCTTTGCTGCATCCCAAAGATTTTGAACAGTTGTGTTTTCATTTTCATTTGTTTCCATGAATTTTTTTAATTCTTCTTTAATTTCCTGGTTGACCCATTCATTCTCTAGTAGGATGCTCTTTAGCCTCCATGTATTTGAGTTCTTTCCGAATTTCCTCTTGTGATTGAGTTCTAGTTTCAAAGCATTGTGGTCTGAAAATATGCAGGGAATGATCCCAAACTTTTGTTACCTGTTGAGACCTGATTTGTGACCTAGGATGTGATCTATTCTGGAGAATGTTCCATGGGCACTAGAGAACAAATACACAACCTAACCCTGCACCTAAAGGAGCTAGAGAAAGAACAGCAAATAAAACCTAAAGCCAGCAGGAGAAGAGAAATAATAAAGATCAGAGCAGAAATCAATGAAATAGAAACCAAAAGAACAGTAGAACAGATCAACAAAAGTAGAAGTTGGTTCTTTGAAAGAATTAATAAGATTGATAAACCCCTGGCCAGACTTATCAAAAAGAAAAGAGAAATGACCCAAATAAATAAAATCATGAATGAAAGAGGAGAGATCACAACGACCACCATGGAAATACAAACAATTATAAGAACATATTACGAGCAACTCTATGCCAGCAAATTAGATAATCTGGAAGAAATGGATGCATTCCTAGAGATGTATACCTACCAAAACTGAACCAGGAAGAAATAGAAAACCTGAACAGACCTATAACCACTGAGGAAATTAAAGCAGTAATCAAAAATCTCCCAACAAAAAAGAGCCCAGGGCCAGATGGCTTCCCAGGGGAATTCTACCAAACATTTCAAGAAGAATTAATACCTATTCTTCTGAAACTGTTCCAAAAACTAGAAATGGAAGGAAAACTTCCAAACTCGTTTTATGAGGCCAGCATTACCTTGATCCCAAAATCAGACAAAGACCCCATCAAAAAGGAGAATTATAGACCAATATCCTTGATGAACATGGATGCAAAAATTCTCACCAAAATACTAGCCAATAGGATCCAACAGTACATTAAAAGGGTTATTCACCACGACCAAGTGGGATTTAACCCTGGGCTGCAAGCTTGGTTCAACATCTGCAAATCAATAAATGTTATACAATATATTAATAAAAGAAAGAACAAGAACCATATGATCCTCTCAATAGATGCAGAAAAAGCATTTGACAAAGTACAGCATCTTTCGTGATCAAAACTCTTCAGAGTATAAGGATAGAGGGTGCATACCTCAATATCATAAAAGCCATCTATGAAAAACCCACAGTGAATATCATTCTCAATGGGGAAAAACTGAGAGCTTTCCCCCTAAGGTCAGGAACGCGGCAGGGTTGTCCACTATCACCACTGTTATTCAACACAGTACTAGAAGTCCTAGCCACAGTAATCAGACAACAAAAAGAAATAAAAGGCATCCAAATCAGCAAGGAAGAAGTCAAACTCTCACTCTTTGCAGATGATATGATACTTTATTTGGAAAACCCAAAAGACCCCACCCCAAAACTGCTAGACCTCATACAGGAATTCAGTAAAGTGGCAGGATATAAAATCAATGCACAGAAATCAGTGGCATTTCTATACACCAACAACAAGACAGAAGAAAGAGAAATTAAGGAGTCAATCCCATTTACAATTGCACCCAAAACTATAAGATACCTAGGAATAAATCTAACCAAAGAGGCAAAGAATCTGTACTCAGAAAACTATAGAACACTCATGAAAGAAGTTGAGGAAGACACAAAGAAATGGAAAAACGTTCCATGCTCATGGATTGGAAGAACAAATATTGTGAAGATGTCAATGCTACCTAGAGCAATCTACACATTTAATGCAATCCCTATCAAAATACCATCCACTTTTTTCAAAGAAATGGAACAAATAATCCTAAAATTTGTATGGGACAAGAAAAGAGCCTGAATAGCCAGAGGAATGTTGAAAAAGAAAAGAAAAGCTGGTGGCATCACAATTCCGGACTTCCAGCTCTATTACAAAGCTGTAATCATCAAGACAGTTTGGTACTGGTACAAAAACAGACACATATAGATCAATGGAACAGAATAGAGAGCCCAGAAATGGACCCTCAACTCTATGGTCAACTCATCTTCAACAAAGCAGGAAAGAATGTCCCAACTGTCCTCCTTCTATGTTTTTGTCCTTGCCCGTTCTTCTCCTAGGGGAACACATATTTTTCTTACTTACATTTTAGAAAAACTTAATATTTTATATAAGATTATTTTTCTGTCATATAAGTTGCAAGTATTTTCCTAGTTTGTTGCTTGTGTTTCTGCCTTTTTATAATAATCTAAATAGAAAGTATTAATTTTATATAATCAAGTCTATTATTTTTTCTCGATCACTTTTCTGACTTTGATATTAGCTTAGAAAGTTTTTTTTTATACTCAAGAAGGTAAAAAAATTTTTTTGACTATATTTCCTTCTACTTATTTTATTATTTTTTAATGAATGGTAGCATGGAATACTTAAGAACATTGACTTGTGCAAATCTGAATTTGAATTGTGCTCTTTAATTTTAAACTGTGTGAATTTCAGCATACTACTTTGTGTCTAAAATGGGGAAGAGAATTTCTACCTCTTGTTATGAGAGTATTAAAGGAAAGAATATCTATGAAGTACTTGGCATGGAATATTGTGATGTGCCCAGCATATTATGAGTGCTCTACAGATAGATGTTTTACTATTATTATCTTTTAAATTTAAATATTGGATTCACTGAGATTATTTCCCTGAGAAGTCAGAAATATCTAAAGTAAAGATTTTTCTTGTCACAAATCTTTCTGATTCCACCCTATGTTCTTCTGAATAAAATCTTAATTCTTTACCTTGTCACTAACAATCTTCACAATCTTGCTTTGACATCAATGCCTGGCCAAAGTCTCCTGGTGCTCCTTACTCCCATTCCATTCTTTCTTTACACCAATTTATTTACTATTTCTGAGTGGGACTTGCACTTTGATATCTTTGTACTTTATCCAAATTATTATTTTTTTTTCTCCCTAGAATCTACCCCCTTTTCTTTCCTTAACATTTAAAATAATTCTTTGAAGCCCAGGTCAAGAATTGCCTTCTTGATGAAACTTCCCATTGTTGCTCCTCCTTATCAGAATTGTTTTCTCCTTTGATTTCCATGGGATGTTTGCCCCTCTCTAGCACCACAATACACATGAGCATTGCTGTCCTCCACCAGCTCAAGAATATCTTGTAGGAAATATTCTGTCACATTTTTCAAACTTGTCTGCCCAGTGTTTGACACACCGAGTGGGAATGGAAAATATTTGTTGACTACAAAATACAATATACAATTTCTGTCCTATTTATGTACATAAATCACAACACTTACTTGGATCTAGTTCCCCATATAAAACACATTGTGTCTATACATATATATGTATAATTACATATGTATATAATTTTTCTATGTAAACATTTGCTTATTACATATAAAGCCTTGATAGGTTACATTTATAAATTGGATCAATCATGAAATATATTTCTTGGCAATGTCATTACATTTTTCAGGCTCCAAAATATTAAAAGGCTGCACACTTTCAGAAACAGATATATTCTGTGCAAAATTTAAGTTGGCAGAAGTTTTAAGATATATAGAAAGTAAATGCTGACCTATAGTCATAGGACTTTAGAATGGTTGGCCATGTGTTCATATTACTGTGTCATTTCCATTACTGTACACTGAGATCTAAGATGAACTATAACTGGTCTGCATAAAATCCAGTTAAATTAACATCTAGTGATCACCACTCTGTGCCCAGATACTATCATATAGGTCACCATTTTTCAGACTGTGCTCTCTGAAATATTTGTCCTAGACGATGGTTAAAAAATTCTCCTCAAGTAAAGGAATTCCATGGAACAGTAAGTTTGGGGTATAGCTCATACTGATTTCTCCTCTGGGAGAGTCACTGTCTCTTGAACTCCTAATTTAACTCATTGTCCTTCAAACTTATTTGAAAAACGAGCTTCTTTTCTAGTACATACATAGAAGCCAGATTGAGAAACCCTGACAGGTATTACCTCCTTTAATCTTTACAGCAATTTTGTCAACAAGTGCTGTGCTGAAACTCCTGTTTTACAAATAAGGAAACAGAAGGTTTGCCAAATGTCATCGGCTGTGAGAGGATAGAACCCAGGTCTCCTTCTGACTGCAAGACTCTATACCTCAGCCTCCTCCTGCAAATGCTTAAAACATTGTGGGAATTTCCTTATCTAGGAAAACAGGATATTGCTCTGGAAATTATCAAAAATATTTTTCTAGGAAAAAAAATATTTCCCTAGGCTTTGGGATAGCCCACTACCACCCTGGCTAGCATCACCACCATCTTTTAATATTCTCATTCTTCCCAGATCATCCTACAGTCCTATATTCTCCAAGAGGTCTATTATAACAATTTCATCATATCCTCCTCATCCAAAATCCTGAGGAATTCTCTGAATTATGCATTCTGTCAGTTGCTGTATATTGCCTCATGTTGTTACATAACTGTTTCATGTGTGCCCGCCCTATTTCTCTAACATCAGGTAATTTGTCTTAACCTCTTCATTTATCTGTTATCAGTATTAAATCCTTTATATAGTACTTGTTGAATGAATGAATGAATGCATAAATGCATAAATAAATGACTAAGTGGATGATGGAATTATGGACACATGGGATGGACAAATTGTCTTAATACATACCAGTTTGACACCCCAATTCTTAAAATCCTCATACTGGGGATAGAGTGGCAAACTGGGAGGAAACACAGACTTTTTACTAGTTCAATGGATCTCAAACTTCAGTATATATCAGAGTCACTTGGAGAGCTTGAACCACAGGTTGCTGAGCCCCACTCCCAGAGTTTCTGATTCAGTAGGTCTGGCATAGGGCCTGACAATTTTCATTTCCAAGTTTCCAGGTGATGCCAATGTTGCTGGTCCAAAGTCCATACTTTAAAACACACTAAGCAAGGATAAATTTGATGAGTTCAGTCACTGGGTTTGGTATGTTCAGCTGTGTGACTGAGCAAGGTTCTTAAATACTTAACTTTAGAGTCATTATTTTAAAAATGAATTTAATATACTTAAGTTGCAGAGTTATGGTGATATAATATATTAAAAAGAGCCAGACACAGAAAAGGTCATTAATACATATCAGGTTGCTTCTTTTCCTCCCTTCTGAGGAAGTGGCTGAGAGTGCTTCATATAGCAGTCCTTCCTTTTCCTTGTCTCCATCAGTTCTAGAAATTTATACTATACTATTCTTTTATAAATGTGCCCAGGTCCAATAGCATACCTTGGAACCAAGATATTGGATAACAGAAGCAATAACACAGACCTCAGGCGCAGAATTCATTATTTACAGCCAATGGCAGTTCTTAGTGCAGACTATAGTCGGTTCTAGTTACAACTATTCCTTGCTCAGGTACAGGCTTCTGCTTCAAAACAACTCATAGACACTGACTGCTTTCTGTTTTATCTCCTCATGTAGCAGTGAGAGTGCTTAAAGTTATCCCCAATCTGATGCCATTCTGTCTCACTCCATCAAAAAGCACAAAGAAGCCCTATCTTTGCTTTATTACAGCATCCTTTCAACAGACCCTTTGCTTGGGAAAGAACAGAACTGAGCTTGAATGATATTGCTTCACTTAGAAACTTAACCATTAGCAAAATTACTTGTGAAAAGAAATTCTCTGGTAAGAGATTTCTCCTCATTTTAAGTGGATGGATTACAATGAATATGTGCCTCCCTTCAGGCTTGTATTATCAAAATGGTCTCCTTTAAAGTTTAAAAAAAATCTATTTTGTTGGGCTATTTTACTGTCTAAATTATTATACGCATTACATATTTTTTATTTGTTCACTCCTGATAATCAGAAACTGTATTTGCCCAGTTGGGTTCTGAGTTTGAGCCTAAGATCTGAGCTACAATTAGGCATATTAAAGCTAAACACCTGGGATGCCTGGGTGGCTCAGTCTGTTAAGCGTCTGCCTTTGGCTCAGGTCATGATCCCAGGGTCCTGGGAGTGAGCCCCACATTGGGCTCCTTGCTCAGTGGGGGAGCCTACTTCTCTCTCCTGTTTGTGCTCTCTCACCCTCTCTCTCTGACAAATAAATAAAATCTTAAAAAAAATTTAATAAAAAGATAAAGCTCAACACCTTTATATTATATAAATCCTCTGAATACTGGAGGTGGGGGATATGTCCATAAGGATCAACTAGCATTGACTGGCATCAAGTCTTCCAGGCGCCCCCAGGAGGAGTTAGAAATGTGACAGAAAGTACTTGGGGCTCCTGTCATGCAATACAGAGAGTTCCTGAAGGTTGAGTGTGACCTCCTACTGCTCTTGGAGAGACGTTTCATTCCATGTTTGGGAAAATGAATTACTCCCACTTGGTTTAACTTTCTGAGAACTTTTCTCCTCAGGTTTCTGGCAATTCTACCCCTACTCATCAGCACGACAAGTGGGCTGAATAAGTCTGAAACACTGTCAGTGATAGATGAGTGGGCTTATGTTTTGGTGACTTTGTTTTCTTCACTTTGGCATACAGCTTCTTTTCATCAAAGAGGTAAAACAAACCATGGAGAACAGGAAGAGAAAAACCCTTTGTATCTCATCTGACACCAGATGGATCACCCTAGTCCCTGCCAGTAGCAAGATTGGTAGAATATGAGAAAGGGGAATTAGGATCACACAGACCTTTTTCTCTGCCACCAGGCAGCCAATGCTTAGTAGAGGAAATCGTAAAATCGTACATATCAGTCCATTCCAGAGAAACACTCTCTAATTCCTCCTGATCCTTTTGGCTGGTGAGTAATCCTTTGATTCATCTTTTACTGAATCATAATTGCATTTGCTATTGTAATTATTTCAAACTGTCTCTATTTTTTCATGTTTAGAAGCTTAATCCAACACCCTTCAAATTAGTACTCCATTCTCCCTCTAAGTTATCAAGAATATCAGGACCATTTGACAGCAGTTTCCTCAACTTTCCTTCTCACTGCACCTGTACTTCAGACTTACCATCTCTGCATAACTGATACACTTCTGAGGAAGGGGGTTCCCATCTCCCTGCCAAGGATCTGTGTGTGCACTCAATCTCACCCTCTCACACTTCCTTCTTCACTGATTAGCTATTTCCTCACTTTGCTTTCTCCTTCTTTTTGGCTCTCAAAATTCCTATTCCTCTACTTGTGACCATGATGACCATTAGTCTTAAAACAACTTTCTCATAATTTACCTCTCTCTTAAGCTCTTACCCAGTCTCTACTTCCTTTCACACGTAAGATTGGCTTACAACCTGGTTTCCGCCCTGACTACTGTATTATAACTGCCATGCTGGACAGTCTATATCCTCACACTCTGTGTTGAGTTGAACAATGTGAGATCCTTGTTTTTTTGTTTGTTTTTTCTTCTTTGATATTTGGGGCATTCACTGCTGCCTCCAAAATTTTCATCCCTCTTCTCCTGTCTCCTTAATTGACGCTTATTCAATGTTCAATTTCCTAAGTATTGGTATTTCCTAAGATTCTATGCTAAACCCTATTTTTGCTTTCTTGAGCAATTTACTTTGATGAGCCTTTTTATCCTCATGGTTTGAACTATCTCCACTGAACAAATAAATAACAATCTATTGTTATTTATCTTTATCTATCTTCACCCCTCCTCTTTTTCTAAACTCATACCTCATCAGCTCTTCAAATTTAAAATATTATAAACTAAATGAAATCCTCTTCTAAATCAACCTCTCCTTTTAGTTTCTAATTTTAATCATTCAACACTATTTTTCTGTTCATGTTATCATTCCCCTACTAAACAGTAAGTTCCATGAGAACTAGTTTGTTCATCCTTCTCTTTGAAAAACTAAAAAATGTTGGCACATGGTCATCATTATATAGATATGTGTCAAATTAATGAATGGGAGAATGAATGGATGAATCCTGGTTATCTGGGCTTGAAAATTCAGTCATTTTTAACTCTTCTTTCCATTACCCCACTAATCAAAATGGTGACCAAGTGTCTTGGGTACTTTTACAATATCCCTTCTCTCTACCCTCTCTATTCTGACTGCAATTTCTTTAGTGGTTTAACATTTTAAATTCCACTTACTTGGCCTCCTGTTTTAGACTCCTAATTGATCTTTCCAATGGCCAGAAGCAGATTCTCCCTCCTCTCAATTTCTTCCATACGTGTAGGATATTTATTACTTATATAGGTAACATAGGCATAATGTACATTTTATAGTGGTTCTCTAAATTGTACTTTCATTGAAGTAGAAGGTTTATCATGTTATCCTTTTTATCTCTCACAGTACTTAATGTATATTTCTTTATTATTAAAATAATTGGCTAGTAAATAGATGTGAATGAATAAACATTACTGCCAGAGTAAACTTCTTAACTCTTACCTAGTCACTTCCCTACAATTAAAACCTTTAATGGCTCTTCACTGCATACTGAATTGAGTTTAAGTCCTCAATTAAGAATTTAACTTCTACCTTATAACTTACTTCCTACCCATAACATAGCCCAAAATCCTTTGCCAAGGTTATACCTCTTTCCCTTCTTATATATTCTGTACTCTGACCATTGTAGAGGAGGGAAAACCTTACAGTTTTAGGTTTTTAGCTGGGCTCTTTAACAAAAAGGCAGATTAACAAGAGAAAAATAAACAGTTTATTAATGTGTGCTATGCAAATCACACAGGAGAAATCTTGACAAAAGTAACTCAAAGTGGCATTTAGAACTCTGGCTTATATAGCATCTTCAACAAAGAACAATAAACTTATAGATAATGGCAGCAGAAAAGAAAGTTTCATACTTCCAAGAGCAGCAAACTATGGGAAGGTAAATATGTGGGAGGGGGGTAATAGAGTAAAGTTTGTTTGCAGATTCTTCTGGTACCTCTGTGCTGCTGAGAGCAGTAAAAACAGAATTTATATTCTGCTTTTAGGTGGCAAAGGGGAGGATAGAGAGAGCTTTTCTTGCATATGTTGCTTCTTAATTATCTTCAGCTCAAAATAATTTTTGTGTCAGAGGCATATTTTGGGGTGACATTCTGATTTCTTTCAACATTTGAGTCTACTTCACCAATCATAATCCTCATTTTGTTTAGGTTGTTCCCTCCAAAAACATCCCATCTTTGTTTCTGCCTGTTAAAATCCTATCCACTCTTCAACACTTATCTTCAAGAGTTCAGTATGTTGAAAGGAAAGTTGAAGCAGGTAAGATTTAGAAGATAGATGAAGATAAAGAAACTGGGGACTTGTTTCCTGTGGCTTTCTCTTTTGTCAAATCCCTTCCTGAACTATGTGTATTACTATGCAAAATTCCTGTCACCGTTCTGCTCCTTGCTGTAGACTCATGACTAACATCAGGCGTAAGTTATGTTTAAAATAGTCTAGTCTGGTCAAAATTCCCAATCATTCTCCCAACACTTGGATCTAGTTTCCTACAACCTAGAGTTGTTTATTGGAGATTGGCAAGTACATAACAGATATAGTATGTGGCAATGAAAAAATAAATCAGGGTTGGAAGAATAGGATTAGCAAGTGGAAAATCATTTTCTCATAAAAATTTGTTCCATTTCCCTCCCCTTATAATTGCTTGGTTTTCTTTATTACCTTTAATACTTTTATTTACTGAGATGTGAGCCATAGCTTAAATCATTCTTATCAATGTTAATCTCATAAGTAAATTTTTTATAAAATTATTTTTATTTATTATGGAAGTATAGGTTATAAGTGAAATTTTACATAAATATGGAGAGTATCATCTGTTTCCAGGTTGGAAGAGAGAAACCTAAGACATTGTCTAAGCATCACAGATATTCGTCTCATTGGATATAGTCTTAGAGTCTACTGGAAGCCCTTTACTACATTACTAAGGCTGTACAAAGCCAGTTGCACAGATGTAGTAGCCCTTGTTGTTCAGATGCTTACAACCTGAAACTTTAATTCATAGTCGTACTCTTAGGATCTGCCAAGATCAAAAGTTTTGCATGCCTCTTCTCTACTCAGGAAATCATTAATTAACACCTGTTCACAAACAAAGCTCACTCTGACTTTCCTTCTGCTTCATTCTTTCTTTTGTCTTATGATCCTCCTGACATAAACAAGTAGGATCAAAAGCTGCAACAGTTAGTTATCTTCCAGAGCCACCCTTAAGTCTGCCCTGGTATTTATGTCTCTGCCTACCAGACAAGAGTTTCCTTTCCACTTCACCCAAGAGTATATTCTATTGTGTATTAGAGCTACAAGGATGCAAGCTGACACTCTGGATAGGATGCTAAACAATGTCAGGGAAATACTAAAAAGCATCCTATTGAGAAAATCATCCAGCCAAACATGCCCAAATAGGAAGGAGATACATAAAAAAGGGAGGTCAGAGGGTGTAGGGGTGAGTGACTAAAGGAAATAAATAAATAGAAATCAAGTGACTCAGAGCCAATGAATTACCTAAAGCCAATGAAAATAAAACTGCACACGTGAAGTCTGGTGATTACATAAAAGTTGGAAAGTTATGTGTAAGTGTAGAACTTCTTTAATTCAAATCCTATTCAAGTCTTCTGAAAATAATCTTATTTATTTTCAAATCTTTGACTTTGAGCACAGTTGGCTCCTTTTCATTCATTTATAGAACAGACCTTCGTATGAACACTGCACTTTCTTGTGACGACTAATCTAAGAAAAGTAAAAGGGGCCACTGGTTTAGCAATGGCTGCCAGATGGCAGCTGGGACACAAACAGCCCCAGGCATCACAAGGAAGTAAAAAGAATAGTTTATTGCAGGTGATAACACTACTTAAAGCAATGCAAATCATGACTAACAGATTTGAGAATGCTTGTGGATGTGGATGCTTGTTTAGCATTAACTGAGACCTAAATAAAATCAACTGAGTCATCAGGGGAAATTAATGACATTCAAATCTATTCTTCTAAAATGAGGAGAGTAAGGCATTCTCAGATTGTAGTTAAGGCTTTTGTGCCCCAGAAAAATTAGCTTGTAATTCTCTGACAAGGTTGTGAATAACTCAAATGAATATAGTCTTAGTTCAATTTGGAATTAAATTACCATATACAGTTCTGTTGGCATCTGTGCTTTGCTGGCCTCTAGACAAGTGCCTTATTTAATTTACTCTATCTAATCTATCTATATCTATCTATCTATCTATCTATCTATCTATCTATCTATCTATCACCTATCTATCATCTATCTATCTATCATCTATCTTTCTATCTCTTTATTTAATGGAGATAGCCTATTTCCATGTTTCTGGATATGACTTAGAGTCTACCAATGAGATGGGTCTTGTATGTAATTTGAAAGATAAAACATAGAGCCCTATTTTCCTTTGCCAGAGGTGAGAGCCACAAAGGCTTTGGCAGATGAGTTCTTACAAGGGCAGTCTGAACCCATTTCCTTGCCACTCACTCACTTAGGGTGTGTGGGGGGCAGCAAAGACACTGGTAGTCATTTTTTGCATTTTCCTGACCTCTAGTGGCAGCAATTTTACTACTTTCTGGATCACAGTTGCATCTGTGACCAAAAGCTAGTGATAAGTGTCTCACATTGCTTCCCTAGTCCTTCCAAGTTTTGTGTGCACCTAACTCCCTGTATTAAGTCAATTTCACTTGCAATACCTGGAAGGTTTCTTTTCTCCCAAATGAACCAGCCCCCTACTCCACCCCTACGGTTAAAATCTTAGAACATTTTCTCACAATGTCTATAAGACCACATTTTATTTATCCATTCATCAGTGGATGAATATTTGAATGTTTTCATTTTTTGGCTATTATAAATAATGGTTCTATAAAAATTCATGTACAATTATGGTTCTATAAACCTTCATGGCATGTTTTCAGTTTTGGATATATACCTCAGAGTGGAATTACTAAATCATATGGTAACTATATGTTTAATCATTTGAGCAATTTCTAGACTATTTCCCAAGGCACCTGCACCATTTTATATTTCCACTACCAGTGAGCGAAGGGTCCAATTTTTCCACATTCTTGTCAACACTTCTTATTATCTGTATTTTTTACTATAGCCACCTTAATGGATAAGAAAGTATATCATAATGGTATTCTGACTTGCATTCCTCTGATAGATAACAATGTTGAGCTTCATTTTATGAATTTTTTAATCATTGTTTGTCTTTTCGCCCCTTCTTTATTTATCTTTTTTATTAGGTTATTTATCTTTTTTATTGGGTTGTAAGAGAGGTTTATATATTATAGATATAAGTTCCTTATCAGATAGGTAATTTGCAAAAATTTTCTCCCATTCTGTGCATTGTTTTTTCACTTTATTGGTGTTGCCCTCTGAAGAACTGAACTCTTTAAAAACTATTTTGATGATATATTTTTTATTGTTTCTTATGTTGCTGTGCTTGTACTGTCATTATCTAAGAAACTGCCTAGTCTAAGGCTACAGAGATTTATACCCTTTAAGGGTTTTATATTTTTAGGTCTTACATTTAGGCTTTTGATCCATTTCAAAGTGATTTTTGTTTTCTGTTTTGTTTTGTAGATGGTGTGAGGTAGAAGTCCAAGCATCATTCCTTCAATGGTGAATATCCATTTTCCAGTAGCATTTGTTGAAAAGACATTCTTTTTCCATTTATCTGACTAGATACCCCTGTAAAAATTCAACTGACTGTAACTGTGTGGGTTTCTTTCTGGATTCTCAGGTTTTTTTCTGTTATTCTATATGTCTATCTTTATTCCATTACTATACTGTCTAGATTAATTTCATTAGTAAGTTTTAAAGTTGGGAACTCTGAGTTCTCCAAATTTGTTCTTCTTTTTAAAGTCTTTTTTTTCTATTTTTAGTTTCTTGAAATTCCATATGAATGTTAGAGTCAGCTTGCCAGTTTCTATAAAGAAGTCAGGTGAGATTTGATAGAAACTGTGTGGAATCTGAAAGGTCAATTTGAGGAGTATTGCCATCTTAACAATATTAAGTGTTCAAATCCATGAATGTGGTGTGTCTTTCAATTTATTTACGTTATTTTAACTATCATTTAATAGTGGGGTTTTTGTTTTGTTTTTTTTTTTTTAGATTTCAGAATATAAATTTTGAACTTATTTTTAAAAATTTATTCCTAAGTATTTTTGATGGTATTACAAATGAAATTGCTTTCTTAACTTCAACTTCAATTTGTTTATTGTTACTGCATAGAAATATAATTGACTTTGTCCATTGACCATGTATCCTGGTGACCTTTCTAACCTTGTCCTATCTAATGGTTTTTTAATGTATTCCTTAGGACTTTTTAAATGTACAAGATCATATCACTTGCAAATAAAGGAAGTTTTTCTTCTACTTTTCTATTCTGGATGCCTTTTTTTTTTTTGATACGAAAAACATTTTATTTTATTTTTTTAATTTTTTTAAAATTTTTTAAAATTATTATGTTATGTTACATACATTATGTTATGTTACCATACATTACATCATTAGTTTTTGATGTAGTGTTCCATGATTCATTGTTTGCGTATAACACCCAGTGCTCCATGCAGTACGTGCCCTCTTTAATACCCATCACCAGGCTAATCCATCCTCCCACCCACCTCCCCTCTAGAACCCTCAGTTTGTTTCTCAGAGTCCATAGTCTCTCATGGTTCGTCTCCCCCTCCGATTTTGTCCCCTTCATTTTTCCCTTCCTAATATCTTCTTCTTTTCTTTTTAACATATAATGCATTATTTGTTTCAGAGGTACAGATCTGTGATTCAACAGTCTTGCACAATTCACAGCGCTCACCATAGCACATATCCTCCCCAGTGTCGATCACCCAGCCACCCCAGATGCCTTTTATTTCATTTCTATGCTGAACTGTCCTAACTAGAACTTCCATTACATTGTGGGGTAGAAGTTGTGAGAGATACTTGTTCCTCATCTTAGAGAAAAAGTAGTCAGTCTTTTATCATTTAGTCAATTCAGTTTATCAGGTGAGAAAGTTCCCTTATCGAATAATAGTTTGTTACATTTTTTTTCATTAAGGTGTTGAATTTTTTTCATGAAGGGTGTTGAATTTTTCATTTGCCTTTCTTCTGTGCCTATTGAGATAATCATGAGATTTTTGCCTTTTATTTTATTCACGTGGTGTATTACATTAATTGATTTTCAAGATGTTAAACCAACCAATTAGAATAAAACGCATTTGGTCATGGTGTAATATTTATATATATTTATATTTCTGGATTTTGTTGAGGATTTTTGTGTCAATTTTTATAAGAGATAGTGGTCTGCAATTTTCTTTTCTTGTGATGCCATCATCTGGCTTTGGTATCAAGGTAATATTGACCTTATGGAACTAACTCTTCCTCTTCTTCTATTTTGGAAAAATTTGTAAAGAATTGGTTAGCTTTTACAACTGAGCTATTTTCTAACAATTAACTTCTTTAATCAATTCAGAAGTTATTTGGTTGTATAGAATGAGGTAGCAAAATAAACTGATTTTTTTACACTAACAACTAACCAAGATTTTGTTTACACTAACAGCTAACCAACTGGACCAGTAATTATGGGATAATGTTCTTAAATCACTGAATTGGAAAGTTATTTATTTATTTATTTATTTATTTTTAAAGATTTTATTTATTTATTTATTTGAGAGAGAGAGAGAGAGAAACAGCATGAGAGGGGGTAGGGTCAGAGGGAGAAGCAGGCCTCCCGCAGAGCAGGGAGCCCGATTTGGGACTCGATCCCAGGACTCTGGGATCACGACCTGAGCCGAAGGCAGTCGCTTAACCAACTGAGCCACCCAGGCGCCCGAAAGTTATTTAATAATATGAAATTCAAAAATTCATCAATCAAAAATTGCTTAGATATTCCTACTTTCTTTTTTGTCTGGATTGTCTAGGTTGTGGAGTCATTCCATGAAGAAATCTCCATAGACTTCCTGGCTGCCATAGTAGTATTGTTTTAGAGGCAAAGTCTTGTGACACATTGTGCTTCTCAATCTTACTCAACTCTGTAATTAATAAAATTCTATCTTGTATCCTACTGCATAACTATTCTAGGAGTTTCTCAGTCTTGTATTCCCACATTTTCATTTTCATGGATAACACATTTGACATCTATGGGGCAAACAATGAACAATAC
Source organism: Neomonachus schauinslandi (assembly GCF_002201575.2). Classification (NCBI taxonomy): domain Eukaryota; kingdom Metazoa; phylum Chordata; class Mammalia; order Carnivora; family Phocidae; genus Neomonachus; species Neomonachus schauinslandi. Next base: position 99,321,295 of record NC_058404.1, read on the forward strand.
ATTTGTCAAAACCCAAAGAACTATACAACACAAAGAGTGAATTCTAATGTAAACAATGGATGTCAGTTAGTAGCAATATATCAATATTGGCTCATAGACTGTAACAAACATACTGTACTAATTGACTAAAATGTCAGTAATACATAGTAATGGAGGAGATGGGAGTAGTTGGAACCTTTCTATACATTCTGTTCAATTTTTCTGTCAACATAAAAGTTCTCTTTAAAAAACATGTATTGATTTAAAATAAATGAATAATATATGAAGACATTCTAAAGAGCTATATGAATGATAGCTGTTTTTAAAATCATATATTAGGTATAAGGACGCTTTGCAGAATATGAACCACACCATGGTTCATTAGTGAATTCTTTCCCTTTACTCTGTTCCCCCAAAGATCCTCTGCAGATATACAGTCCTTCTTGTCCCTTGTGACCTATTCGTTTGAATCATCAGGTCTCTGCTCTACAGCGTTTAAATAGCAGTTTAAGTAGCAACTGTGACAATGTCATGTCTATTTCCATGTGACTTAGCTGCTTATTTCCCTTTATAGAGTCCTGATAAACCCTTGAAGATCCTATGTCCAAGACAGTAACATCATTTCTCTCTGTAAATTGTTGCTTCCCAATAAATCATAGCAAAGAAGAACAAACTTCATCTAATTCCCAGTACAAACACAAACTGAAATAACCTGACTACTCATCAAGGCGAACAGAACTAAATAATTGTAATCTAATGAACAGTGCTCTTCTGCTATCAAGATGGCATTTTTCTATGAACATTTAATGGCATGGAAAACATTCTCAATGTGCTCAATTGAAATGGAAAGATAAAAATTGATAGAGATAAATATAGATATGAAATGAATACATCAAAAATAGCTATTCTGTCCAGAATTGCCTGGAAGAACCAAGAAATATTTTAAATTAAAAAATTCCTACAGTTTGACACCCTGGCATATACTTCATTAAGTTGTCCATTAGAAAAAACAACTCAACTGAAAATGCACACTTACAGGACAGAGGTCCCATTTTTGTAACACTGAAGTGGAAACATATAATTTTTAAACTTTTTATTTTGATATAATTTTAGATTAACCAAAGAGTTATATTTGTATGAAATACAAATAGTTCTTACCTACTGTATACCTACATCCCCCTAATATTGACATCTTACAATATGATGGCATGCTTACCAAAAGGAAGAAGTTATTGGTACAACACTATTAAATAAGCTACATATTTTATTTGGATTTCACTAGCCTTTTTTTTTTTTTCCCCTAATGTCCTTTCTCTGGTCCAGGATACCATATCACATTTTTGTCAACTCCAATCTTGACAGTTTTTTTACTATGCTTTCTTGGTTTTTATGACTTCGACACTTTTGAAGACTACTGTTCTGGTATTTTGTAAAATGTTTCTCAATTTAGGTTCATGTGGTATTTCTTTGTTATTAGAGTGGGGTTATGCTTTTTTACATTTTGTTTGAGGTTTTTTGTTTTGTTTTGTCTTTGCTTTTGAAAGACTTCTACAGAGAAGAAGTGCCCTGCTCACCGAATGATATTAAGGAGTACATGGAATCAACATGACTTATTAGTGGTGATATTAATTTTGTTCACTTGGTTGAGATGTATTCAGGTTTCTCCACTATAAAGTTATTATTTTCCCCTTTATGCACTCTATTCATTAGGAATTAGCAACAAAGTCCTGCCCACATTCAAAGGCAGGCTAATTAAGTGCAGATTATATTTTAAAGCAATGTTTTAAACATCTATTCTCTATGGCTTCTGAATGGTGTCTCTCTTGATTGACAATGCATAGCATGCTCACTGTATATGAGTTTTGCCTCTGAACGGTGAAGTCTAGCTGTGAGGGGCTCACAATACATTTCACACATGCCCTGATGGTTAAAGTTTGGTGCCATTTCTACAGCCATTTGCATGGTGTGATAATAGAGATAATGGACAAAGAGTGACTTCCTTTTGACTTTTATAGATAAAAATATTGGTTCATTCTGGGGATTATAATATTGGTGATTCTGTTTTTTTAATCTTTTGGTATGCACCAAATGTTCTTCAATATGCATGAGTGGCTTTCATAACAACAAAAAAGGATGCTATGTAAAAACAAACAAAACAATGGGTTTATGCAAGCAATGTACACCAATGGATGGGAAGCCTGAAGTAGAATAGGCAGAAAGCATCGATACTAAACATTTTTTCTATGACTAAAAATATGGACTGCTCGTGCTCCTTCTCTGATGCTCTTTGCTGAACTTTTTACATTCTGTCCGGTTGTCCAGGTTTGTTCTCACTGCCGCCACTTGTAGCAGGGTGATGCATTGGTGGGTGCCAATTATAAAATAAAGAATGAAAATTTCCAAAGGAAATGAAAACTTGTGAAGTGGATGGATCCTCAAATTATGTTGCTTTTTACTTAATACATGTGTCTTGAATTCAGCCTCTTTTCTTCGTCATATTTTATGCCACAGAATTATTTCAGACCATCACTGTCTACCACTTTGCAATAGTCTGGTGGCCTCTGTCATTACTTCCTGCCCAGTTAGGATAACTACACATTGTGGTGAGGTTTAACTGCCTAAATTTTAACATATAATGTCATTTCCTATGGTGGGTTGAAGGGTAGGCCCTCCAAAAGATAGGACTGTATCTCAGAACCCATGGATGTAACATTATTTAGAAACAAAGATCCTTTGCAAATGTAATTAAGGATCTTGGGATGAGATAATCCTGGACTATCCAGGTGGGCCCTAAATCCAATGACAAATATCCTTATAAGAGAAACACAGAGTAGAGAATACAGAGAAGAGGAAAAGGCCATGCAAAGATGGAGGCAGAGATTGGAATTATGCAGCCAAGAGTAAAGAATGCTAGGAGCTACCACAAGCCAGAAGAAGGAAGGAAGGATTCTCCCTCAGACAGAGTCTTCAGAGGGAATGTGACCCTGCAAACATCTTGGTTTCAGACTTCTGGACTGTGGAATTGTGAAAAAATAAATTTCCATTGTTTTAAGCCACAAGCTTATGATGAGTTGTTAAAACAGCCTTAGGAAATAGATATACTTTCAATTTATAAGTTCTTGCTAGATCCCTATGATCTAAAACTGTTTTTCACACTTGGGAACTCATAAGCCCTTCCTTAAGAATATTTCTATAGGCCCCTGAAGTCTAGGGACTCTTACTTTGAGAAATGTTTCAAATTCTTGTCACTCTACTCTTTTCAAATTTATATGTTCATAGGTAGAATGAGTAAGATAATTGTAGATAGTCATAAAGACTATAAATAAAGCATAGGCTGATGGGATAGAGTATAAACAGAGTGCAAGAGATTTCTACATTCAAATGAGTGGTCAAAAAACTCATTGAGGAGATGACTCTCAAACAGGAAATGAATAAAATGAAGCAGCCACCTAAGCAAAGTAAGAGAATAGCATTCTAGATAGATTTGAGAGGGAGGAAATTAAGAGTTCTGCTTTGGACATGATAAGTTTCAAAAACTTAAAAGACATTTAAGTAAAAATGATATGTTGACATTTGGATATATGAGTTGAAAGTTCATTGAAGAGATCAGGACTACTGGGAGTCATTAGCATACAGATGATGGTTAAAGACAAAAGATTGGATTAAATGAAATTCGGAGAAGACAGAATAGGACAGAAGACAAGAATAGGAAAGGAGCAGGGAAGAGAGGAGAGAAGGGAGGGAGGGAGGACTGGAAGACAGGAAAGGAAAGTAAAAAAGAGGAAAGGAGAGGAGAAAAGAAGATGAGTCTTAAGGAATACTCACATTTAAATTCTTGAAGATTAGGAGGCCCTTAATGTAAGAGAAATCCTGGAGAATACATTCTCATAGAAACCACAGAAACAAAGAGAAGAAAGTGTTTCGTTATGGAGTGATTTTTCAACTCTACCGTATGCTGCTGGAAGTCTGTTTAACGTGAAGAACAAACAGAGTGTTGATTTGGTAATGTAAAGGTAATTGGTAATTTTCACAAAAGGAGTCATAGTAGAATTATGAGTATGGAAAATCAGCTGGAATGTATTTAGAATAGAATGACAAGTGATAAAACGGAGACAGGAACTAGGTATTATCATTAGAGATTTTTTTTCTAGAATGGAAACAGAGAACAGGATATGGAGAGGGGTATATAGGGCCATGGGTGGGCTTTTATAGGATAAGAGACAAAAAATCTTATTTGTATACAGATAGAAATAAGTAAAATGAAAGGAAGAAACTGATAAATCTCAAATCTGGGGGAAAAAAGTGTTACTTGCAGCAAGGAAGTCCTTGGGGAGCAAGATAGGAGGATATTCCAGGCACATAGAAAGGATTTAGCCCATGACAGAAGCAGGAAAATTTCCTCAATTGTATCAAAAAGGAAGGAAAAAGTTGTAAGATAGAAATAGGTAGGCTACTAGCAATTGTGCCAGCATTTTAAGTGGCCATTAAATGAGCCAGAATACGCCTGGGTGGCTCAGTTGGTTAAGCGACTGCCTTCGGCTCAGGTCATGATCCTGGAGTCCCGGGATCGAGTCCCGCATCGGGCTCCCTGCTCGGCAGGGAGTCTGCTTCTCCCTCTGACCCTCCTCCCTCTCATGCTCTCTGTCTCTCATTCTCTCTGTCTCAAATAAATAAATAAAATCTTTAAAAAAAAATGAGCCAGAATATCTTTTATTAATTTTAGATAATCATCTAAATGTAAAACTTTAAGTTTTTTGTTTTTTTTTAAGATTTATTCATTTATTTGAGAGAGACAGATGGCAGGGGAGGGGCAGAGGGAGAGACAGAATCTCAAGCAGACTTGCCGCTGATCATGGAACCCGAGGTGGGGCTCGATCCCAGGACCCTGAGGTCAAGACCCGAGCCAAAACCAAGAGTGGGACTCTCATTGGACTAAACCAGCAGGCGCCCTAAAAAATAAAACCTCTTTACAATTATGAACACCTGAGAATGTATCAGCGCAGTTGGTTTAATAAATACTACCCTACAAAATGAAGCTCAAATTTATAATCTTAACTCCTTGAACACATGAGGCCAGGTTGCTAAATATGCATATAACTCATCATTTTTTTGTCTTTAGAAGGAAACTCTGCCTCATTAAAAAGCTTTTGTCAACACTGTAATATTCTTCAGCCAGTCTAAACTTTGTCCTTTTGGACAATGGCATTAAACCTTTTGTACTAGAGATATTTTTCATTTATATAAACTCTAGCGAGTTTTTAGTTATTCAGCTTGTTGTATCATTCATAATTTTGAACTATCCTTTACTGGCTTAGAGAAGATTTAGTCTTCCCACACCTGCTTGCATGAACCTTTTGTCTACATGGAATGTCATGTTAGGCTCACCATTCTATTCTCATTCTTAGCACAATAACTCACTTCATCAAATGTTGAAAGGTTACTGGGAAATTGAAGGCATTACACACATAGAAGAGAAGTAAATTTTCTACTTTTGACAAATAATGTGCTAATAATGCAATACAGAAGAAAGAGAGCATATTTTTAGCTTACAGAGGGTCTGAACCAAAGTTCACTGAAGAGGTAAAATCCTAGGCACCTGGGAGGCTCAGTCGGTTAAGCATCTGCCTTCAGGTCATGATCCCAGGGCCCTGGGATCGAGTTCCACACGGGGCTCCCCATTCAGCAGGGGGTTGGCTTTTCCCTCTCTCTCAGCCCCTCCCCCTCTGCTTATGCTCTGTCTCTCACTCACTCTCTCTCAAATAAATAAATAAAATGTTTTAAAAAGAGAAAAAGAGGTAAAATCCTATCTGAGCAGAAGGATAAAGGATGCTAAACATTTTTGGTAAAGAATGAAGTAAAAAACCAGCCAAAGAACGAAACCGGCATGATTAAAATACAGAATATATGCCAGCCTTGAGTTTGACGGCAGTATAGGGTTAATGAAAAGAAAGAGTATAAAAAAGAATTTATAAATGTAAATTCTGACCTGGTTAGGAGATGGTCTAGCTTTGAAAGATAGGTCAAAACTTGACAGTATATAAATCTGAAATTAATACTCACTTATATTTTTTAAGACAGGAGGTAGGTGCTGTAACATGATTAGACAGACCCATGCTTTGGAAAGATAGACGAGGCAGCTAAGTGTCTGGAGACAAAGCTGAAAGGCTGTGAGCAGTAATTGCTGTCAAACTGACTCTGGAAGTGCAGGTTAAACCAGGCACATATCCATGGCCAATGTCTATTCTGTTTCCATTAGGTTTCCTTTAAAATTAAACAATTTAAACAAATAAAAAAGAGGTCCCAAAGAAAACAAGTTCAGAAATTTTATTGACTCCTTAAACATCCACTAAATCGGGAAAGCAGTGACCTTACTTTGTGTGGAGACTTCCCCAAAGGCCTGCCAAAGTGGAAAGCTGTAAAATTTTCTGATTTGCAAAAGCCTCAAATTTGCTATTCATAAAAGGTAAGTAAGTATTTTACAGCTAGGATGGGTCCTAATAACATCAGCTAAATATTTTATAGTGCCCAAAACATTGTTTTGAACACTTTCTAACCTGACTTATTTTAATGGAAAAGATGATCATTTTATTTCTTTATTTCTTAATGCATTTGGATACTTATCCAACTTAAGTGCTCATTGTGTTGCTTGACTTTTCTTCTAAATGACCTCAATTTATCTCTGTGTCTATATTTATTGGCCTAAAATGAACATGGCAATATAGGTCAGTCTAAGGTCTACTTACAGGGCATTATAAAGATGGTGGCAGACTTAGAATGTCGGATGTGACACTGTACATAACTCTACCTAAATTACCCTATTCAGGAGATTCTTCATGCTCAGAGTAAGAGTCCAAATATGAAGATTTTAAAATAAATATGCGCTTTTCTTCTTACTTTTTACAGAGAGGGTGTTGTTTGATTTCACACACATAATTTAAAAATTGTAGATGCACATACAATTGTAATTAAAGGGAAAGGGAGATGGGATTTATGCTGTATTATAGATGATTTATAAATAATTGAAAAGCAACTAAAACATCTAAATTTTTAATGTATCATGATCACAAACAAATGTTTAGAAATAATAAAATATAATGTAAAGTAAGTTTACTATAAAATTTTTACTAAATTGGGTTCATCTTTAACCACAAATGATGATCCCAGTATAACCCATGGTATTGGTCATTTACTGAAATAAAATGTTTACATTCATAATAAATAGCTCTGTTTTGTAAGGAAACTAGGAGAGAAAAGAAAGATAATTTAACCCATGATTTCAGAAAAATAGTAAGGCAAAACACATTTTTAGGGTCACTACATAAATGACCAGTGTTTAAGTTCACCCAAAAGATATAACAATTTTAATCGCACTGTCTCTAATAAGCTAGCTTCAAATTATATAAATTACAAAGTGGATAGAACTTCTGAGAAGTTTAGGTAAATCTATTAATATAGCAGGAGAGTTCAACATCCTTTTATTAATCACTGAAGAGACAAATAGCACCCCCCCCAAAAAATGAAGATAGGATTTGAATAGTAAAAATAATACTTTATTCTAATGGAAATACACAGATTTCTGTGCCCTCAAATTACAGTAAACACATTTTTCTTGAGTGCAAAAGGCACATTCACAAAACTGATCATTTCACAAAGCCATGAATAAGGTAAAAATAAATATCAAAGTGTAGACACCATATAGATCATGTTCTTTCAGGATGATGTAATTCAGTTAAAAATGTAAAAGGACAACAATAACACAAGATGAATAAATAAACCCTCAAATACTTGAAAATTTTAAAAACCTATCTAAACATTTTATAGTGAAATAAGTTGACATAATGTAAATTTAAAATAAATAACTTAGAACTAACTAAAAATAATCACATCATACATCAAATCCTATGAGAAAACGAGAAACAATTTTTTGAAAGAAATGTATAGCCTTAAATCTTAAACTAGAAAAGAAAAACAATTGAAAAAGAATAAACTTACTTACAAAAGGAATACTGATTTAATCTCAAGTTAGAAGGAACAACGGGAGCCGATCAAAGAACTAGAAACACTTGCGCACGTTTGCCACATGTACCAAGGCAAGACTGTTCATAGCACTGTCTATGATAACAACAGCTGAAAAAAGCACAAATGCTAATCAATAAAAGAATATACACATATGTTACAGTCCCATTAGAATATTAAACAATAGTAAAAATGAATGAAAGAAACCTACATTGTAAGAAACTGTGTATCTCTTGGTATTTAACCTGTCATATAGAATGAGTTGGAGGGTATCTGAAAGAAAAAAAATTTCCAAAGATAATATATAGTGTATACTACTATAAAACTTAAAAACAAGCATTGTACTTTTAAATCAAACTTTTTATTTTAAGATAATTGTAGATTCACATACAATTATAAGAAATAATACAGAGGAGTCTTTTGTACCCTGTATGCAGTTATTCCTATTAGCAACATCTTGCAAAACTACAGTACAATACCACAACCAGGATTTTTTTAAAAATTTTATTTATTTATTTGAGAGAGAGAATGAGATAGAGAGACAGAGCATGAGAGGGGGGAGGGTCAGAGGGAGAAGCAGGCTCCCCGCTGAGCAGGGAGCCCGATGCGGGACTTGATCCCGGGACTCCAGGATCATGACCTGAGCCGAAGGCAGTCACTTAACCAACTGAGCCACCCAGGCGCCCCACAACCAGGATTTTAATGTTGACCCGAACCACCAATCTCACTCAGATTTTCCGTGTTTAGCTTATTTTTGTGGGCATATTTAGTTCTATGCAATTCTATCATATACACATAGGTTTGTGAATCGAGCACTCAGTCATACAGAGCAATTCCATTTTCAGGATCCCTCAGGTTGCCTTTTAATAACCACACTTCCCCAACTTTATCCCTAACCTCTGGTAACTACTGATCAGTTCTACATTTCTATAGTTCTGTTATTTCAAGGATCTTATATAAATGAAATATTACAGTATGTAATGTTTGGGGACTGACTTTTTTCTCCTATTACATCTCTATTGATTGACTCATGTCACCGCCTGTATTAGTCATTTTTCCATTTTATTGCTGAGTAGTATCACATGGTATGGATGTACCACAGCTTCTTTCACCATTCACCCATGGAAGGCCATATGGGTTGTTTTCAGTTTTCAGCTATTATGAATAAAGCTGCTATTCTTCATGTGCGCGGTTTTGTTTGTTTGAATGAACATAAGTTTCCATTTCTCTGGGATAAATGCCTGAGTGTTCAATAGCTGTGTTGTGTGTAATTTACATGTTTACTATTATAAGAAGATGTCAACTGTTTTTCAAAGTCAGTGTAAAATTTTACATTCTCACCAGCAATGTGTGAGTGATCCAGTTTCTCTGCATCCTTGTCAGTCTTTGTTATTGTCATTTTTTATTTTAGCCATACTGATAGATAGGTGAAGATATCTCATTGTGGTTTTAATTTGCATTTTCCTGATGACTAATGATGTTGAAAATCTCTTCATATGCCAATGCCATTCTCTTCATATGACATTCTGTCCTATTTTTTTCTAAAAGTTTTATAATTTTATATATTATACTTAAGTCTATTACCCATTTTGAGCTCATTTGTTATAAGGTGTGAGGGTTAAGTCATGGTTTGTTTTTGTTCATTTGCTTACGGATATACAAGTACTTCTGCATCATTTGTTGAAAAAAGCCCAGGGATAATGTCAAAGATTGAGTTCTCTGGAAAACAATCCGAGAAGGAGATTTCTGTGTAGAAAGTGAAGGAAGAGGAGAAACTGTATTGGAGTAAAATACGGTTTCAAAAAAAAAAAAAAAGGCCTCAGCAGCTCCCCCATAAAAAGGTCTGGCGTTGGAATGGTCCCACAGAGTTGTCCTGCACTGGAGCAAGAAGGCTGAACCTATACTCCTCCCCACCACACACGCTGACTGGACACATGCTGCCTCTGAGAAAGGAAGTGACCTTGGAAGAGAGGGTTCTCAGTTCCAAGAGAGATGAGAGAAGACTTCGTCAATCACCAACACTCCCAGCACTTGGCTGAGTAAGTTCCTTATTCTTGAATAGATGATCCAGGCAGCTAACCTTAGCATCCACTACAAAAAATTCAAAATTCAGAATAATGTTTACCTCTGGGAGTGGGGAAGATAGAAAAATGGTACAGGGGAGGAGCCCTTAGAAGTAAGTTGTTTGTAAGGCTCTAGTGTTTGGTTTGGACAGTAGCTTCATAGGGATAGGGATTTGTTATGTTATTAAATGAGTGACTAAAAATGTGAATAAATAAAAAAATAATAGAAGACTCTTATACTAGACCAATGATGATAGTTTGACATATATGAAAAATCAATACATAAAATGAACTATAACTTAGATAATGAACTTGGGATTCTTCCTTAAAGACAAATGTTAGCCTCAGAAGTTGAGTCATCCCATTGCCCAACTGAATTGATTCTCCAATACATCTGGCCTGGGAGTATGTTCCTAGGCCTCATGTTTCCTCTCACCTTAATATCAAATGAAAGGGTTTTAACACATTCCAAAGATCTATGCACAGCCTTTGCTATTTACTAACTTGCTATTCTTATCCTTTGAGAAACAATGAAGAAAAATACAATGTAATCAGATCTGTGGCTCTTGGAAATTAACCAAACAAAGGAAAGTAAGATTTCAAAGCCTTGAATCTTAGTATTATTTTCTTGCTTTTTTAAGAGAGAAAACATGGTTTGACATTCTTGTTTCTTAAACATGAATTCAGGAAAAATGTACGTGGGGAAATCATTGAAAGTTTAAATACCTGAGACTCCTGCAGGCAATTTCCATTTCTAGTCTGATTCGGTGATTTCCGTTTGCAGTCAGCTTCACTAGAGTGGAAGCCTGTGAACTGTCATGTGTTTGCTAACAGCAATTCTCTCTGGGAAAAAATCATTTGTTCTTTCTGAAGTGTGACTCTTTAGGCAGAGGATGCTGTGAGTGTTTATTCTGTGGTGTTTGAATTTTCCTCTTAGCTTGAATTTCCCTTTAATCAAACACAAGGGTAGGATACTGGGTGAAGGGCAGGGAATGGTAAGGGGATAAAGGTCAGGTTTCTGTGCAGGCACAATTTTGACAAAGAATTCGAATCCAGTTATTTCCAGCTCTACATCTAGACTTGTCTAGAAACCTATATATTATGTGCCCGAATTTCCAACTTTTCATTCTTTAAAGTCCTTTTATGATTCGCGGACGTGCTGAAAGTGATTTGAAGGTAAAAGAGCATTCAGAGTTCTTGTCTCCGCAGTTGCTTTGTTAGTCTGTAAAGTGCATCTACCTGAACTTTGTAGTGCCAGTCAGGTTCTCCCTATGCACACGCTTGGCCCTGCATGCCATTCTGCTATATGACATCTCATGGCAATAGCCAGAATTTGTACAGGACCTCCATCTTTGAAGTTACTACCCCCATGCAAAAAATACTGCAGTTTAAGGATTTACGTAAATGTTACATTTATAATAATATAAGTTACAGTATTTCCTCTTTGAGGAAATATTTCTAAATGTTTCTATGTATTTTTTATATAAAATCATTTGTCACGATTTTCTCCTGTGGTTTGCAACTTAGAGGAGAGAATGAGATTTTTGAATAGGAAATCTACCATTTCTCATTAAATTCTCATTACACTAGTAGGCAATAGGTGTGATTATCACATTGTACAAATGATGACAGGCTATCAGATGCTAGGTTATTTGAGGGATAAAAGGGACTGATAAGGTTGCTAGTTTGGAACTAATTTTCTATCCCATTACACCTAAATTTTGCCAATTTTTTTTCTGAGTGACTCAGATTTTAACCGGCATTCAAAACAAACAAACAAAACCCTTACAGTTTGGTTGCATGATAAAATGTTTAGAAAATCTAGGTTAATATATGTTGCTCAAATTTATTTATGGCAATACTTCTAAAAAATTTTAATTGTATCATACAATATGATATAACCCACCCATCCCCAAAAGATGTAGGATTTCCTTTTGTAACTTATAAACATCTCAAGGGAAATATCATTCCAAGGTACAAAATTTTAGAAAAGTGTTGCCTCTAATGTATATATACTTCTCAATGAAGTGGTTTTTGAAAAGAATCTAGCTCTTTTTCAAAAGCAGAGAGTCACAAAATCACTTTTTTCCACAAGGTATAAAAAAACATTTACTTTGGAGTGACTGCAAGTATGAGCTGAGGGCTGAATGTATTGTTCTCAATATTTTCTTAAAACCACAGGAAGGGATTAGGTTTTATATATTCTCTCATATCCTCACATCTTTAAAGGAAGACAAAGGTATCAGAGTATGCTATGATTTATTTTCAAGGGAATTTCTATTTGCATTCTATAACTATTTTTGTTTTGATATATGGGATTTTCTAGAGTATACCAAGAAGCCTAGAAAAGACTTCAGAATATGGCAGGGCCTTTGATAAAAGAAAGGCAAACTGTCCCCCATTGGGCTTTCTGCAATACTGGCCAAAATATATATAATTAGACTGTGTCAGTCATATCTTGTTTTTTTTTTTTCACCCTCCAGTCTCTCCACCCTTTACCTTATACCTACCCACAAACACACATGCATGCATATACTTCACAGACAATTCTAATATACAAACCTGAAGAAGTGAAATGTGGATTATGACAATATAGGTAGAATGCTTTGAAATCCCTTGTTTTGTGCATTTGAAAGTAAGCTCCTACACATTTTTATCATTCTTATATACTTCTTTCCCTTTGATTAAATCATATTTATCAAACTTCTACTATGTTTTAGGATTTATAGTAGAAATAAGGAGGCCAAGTATGGACAAGATAGATAAAGTCCCAGTGGATATGGAGCTTAGAGTCAAGTATGGCACTGACCTGGAAAGTGAAGTGTGAAGTACATTAAGGAAGAAGAGGTTTGGTGTAGAAAGTTGTTAGATTAAAACATGAGGAATTAAACTTGTCTAGTGATGAGGAAACCTTCCTTAAAGATTAAGTCTTAAACTAACATGAAAGAATAAGCAGGAATAGGGTGAGGATGAAGGAGTGATAGCATCCCATACAAATACATCCCCCTGCAAAAAAACCAGAACCAATAAATTCTGTAAATAATCTCTGAAATCTGAATGAAAGTCAGAAGATATACAGCATAAAGATCAGAGATAAAGTGATATAAGGCTGGAGCTATAAGAACTATAGTGTGGATAGTTTTGTAGGGATTTTGGATATTTTACAACAAAAGGAAGCTATCTCATTTTTTTTAAAGATTTTATTTATTTATTTGAGAGAGAGAATGAGATAGAGAGAGAGAGCATGAGGGGGGGGGGGTCAGAGGGAGAAGCAGACTCCCCGCTGAGCAGGGAGCCCGATGCGGGACTCGATCCCGGGACTCCAGGATCATGACCTGAGCCGAAGGCAGTCGCTTAACCAACTGAGCCACCCAGGTGCCCTATCTCATGGTTTTAAAAATGGAAATTACAAGGTTAGATTGTTGTTTTCACAAAAATTCCTCTGGTTTATGGTCCAAGAATGAATCAGAGAGGACACACATAGACATGGAGTGAAAGATCAGAAACCTTCACAGTGGTAAGCCTTTGTTCGAGTTTCACTGATGATGGCATAAGAAGGGATGTTAATATTTCAAACATACTTCTGAAGTAGGAAGAACAATATGAATGATTAGATACCGACTATGAGGAAGAATGAAAAATCAAGGATTACTTCCAGGTGTCAAGTTTGACCAGCTGGGAGATGGTGGTCCCTTCTGTAGTGAAAAGGAACACAGGAAAGGAAATATGCCTCTTTGAGATGATGAGTTTGGTTGGTTAATATGTTGAATTTTAAGTTAATGACCTATGTTTAATTTAACTAGAGCTTATAGCACCAATAGAAAGTGTAGGGGTGACTGGAGCTCCCTCACCTCTTCCCAGTGACAATATTCCCCAGCTCCTCATTCTAAAGGGATTGTTCGATTCAGGACTATAGTGTCCATTTCAATTTGTTCTTTGAAGCTTTGCTAATTCTGAATTGGATTCTGTTATTGAGTGTGATGCACAAGCACACAACTGCTTGTCATTTATGAGTGCTGACATTCCCCAAAAAAGTGTCAAATAAAACCTGGTGTGACTAAGAAAACCTTCAAGAAAACTCATCACTCCATTCCTCTCAACCCAATATTACTGGTAAACTTGATATCCTAAGTCTAAAACAATCAAACTGAGAATCCCTTTTCTCTTTTGCATTTTATTTTTCCCCTTCCTTTTTTTAAAATTGCATTTAGTTTTATTTTCTTTCTGAAAATATCAGATAACTTAGCAGCCATATGTACAGATTTAACTTCAATTGAAGCTCTAAGGTCAACAATCATAATAGTGGTGAATATCTATAGACTGCTTCAAATACCTCGGGGTACCTTGTTGTCATTTACAAATTCAAACTGAAATGTAGTGAATATAAGCAGATTTGTTAAATTTGTCCAGTTGAACTCTAATCTCATAACAGGCCTCCAGATTAGATTTTAGTTCTTAATAGTTTAACCAGCTTTTCCCTTTAGAGAGTAGAAAGCAGTTACCCCTAAGACAAGATTGGAACTAGTGTGCAATTCTTGGAATAGGAAATGGCAATCTCATCTTTGTAGGAGATCTAGTTCCTTATGTCAACTTCAGAGCTTTCTGACCTCATATCTAGAGCTTCTGTGGTTAAGAACCGTAGTTCCTTATACAAGGTCAATGAAACTCTGATTTTAAAGTTTCAGAGGCTCGTAGTAAGAAACTTAAGAGGAGAGTAAACAAAAATGAATGGCGAGAACTACTAGAGAGAGATTGATGAGCTCTTATCTTTGATATTTTCTTTCCAAAGTTTAAGGCATCTTTACTTTCTTTATCAAATAAAAGATAGCAGTAGAAAAACTACGGGAAATCTGATGTTAGAGTAAAGGCTTTGGGATAAAAGAAGAAAAAAATAAAAAAAAACCCTTTTAAATAAATCCTATGGTTTTATTACCACACTATTACGTTCCAGTCCATCAGGTGTATGTCATGTTTGAAAAAATAGTGTCAACCACCGGAGCATTTAATACACAATATAAACTTGGCTTCACTCTGTCCTGGAACAGACTGAACTCATGTGAAGCCAAATTTCAGATCCAAGTATAACTGGAAAATTAAGAACTTCAGTCTTACAGCAAAGGCATATCATGAAGTCAGTTTAATTGCCTGCCATCGTTGCTGTTTCTGTAACCATGTCAACAGAACATAAACAATAGTAAATGTCACTATTTAGGGTGCTTAACCCATCAGGCTACCAAAATTATATGGAAAATTATATGGAAAGGAAGTACTCTGGTAAAGGAAACCAGGGTGGAGAAGTATTTCAGAGAAAGCAGCTCTTTTCTGGCAGAGACTTACCATTCCATGTTAAATTTCTCATTCAGAAGGACCTTTGGAGTTCTACCATCTACTGACTTCATCTGTATGCAGTATTTAATGTAGACCTGAACCTTGGACAGTAGAGTACTTTCTAAATTGGTTGCCCATTGCAAAGTAAGTTTCATAAAAAAAATCACTCCCTTGTATGTGTGTCTTGTAAATTTTTGAGGATACTTTTTATTTACCAAACAGATCAATCAACATTAGTGGGATTTTACAGAATAAAAATAAAGTGGAAACCTGAAAATTTATAATTGGAGCAATTTTTTCCATTATTTTAGTTATTTTTTTAAGTATCAAAATTAGTACACAAAGTTGCTTTCCTAATGTACCAAAGGCTTCTATTAAAGAGTGTAGTCACTAACCCAAAGTCTTCCCATCACTCAGACAACTTCTCCAGAGACAATAATTTTATTTCTTAGTAATTATTTCCACATTTCTAACCAAAATATGTTAGTAGTGATTAGCAATTTAGCATTTATCTATTGGCTCCTGTTATGCCAGATGGAGATAGATTTCTTTCTTCAACCTGTCTTTCCCTACCCTCTCAATATAATTTTGTAACTGCTGACTTACTGAATTAAACAGTGTTTACATCATCATAACTAAATACCATTGTTGACTATAGAACCAAGCATTGTACTATAATTGCATTTTTAATTGTCAAACTTGTTTTCCTTAAATCAACAATTCCCTCTTTTTCTCATTTTTCTCTCCCTTTCTCTACTCCCTCCTCTTCCCTCCTTTTTCTTCTTCTTCTCTCTTTCTGTATGTAATCACCACCAAATCAACAACAATAATCACCAACAAATAACTTCTTATATTATCTATTTACTCAGTCTCTTAGTTTCCTGGAGCTTGTTCTTCCTCCCTAAGCTAAAAACTGCCCTGGTTATTTTAGAAATCTACCTGATTCCCAGTCACCTTAAAACTTCTCTTCACCATTCTCCTGGGTTAGATCCACCCGTTTCTGCATCTTATGTCTTTCTCTATCTTGGTTTATATTACTACCTCCTCTAATCATTCATTAAAAAAGGAGTGCATAGGGACAATATTTTGGGGACCCTCACATATCTGAAATATCTATGTATTGTATATACTTGAGTCAAAATATCTAGCTATACATCTATATTTTTCAGAATTGTTATAGAAGTTTTTTGAAGTCTGTGTCATTTACGTACTTTTAAAAATAATGTTATTAACTGGAGCACCTAGGTGGCTCATCAGCTAAGCATCTGACTCTTGGTTTCAGCTCAGATCATGATCTCAGGGTCATGAGATTGAGCCCTGTGTCAGGCTCTGCCCCAGCACAGAGTCTGCTTGAGATTCTCTCTCTCTCTCTCTCCCTACCATTCCCCCTGTTTGCACATGTGTGTGTGCACTCTCTCTCTCAAATAAATAAAATCTTATAAAAATTAATAAATAACTAAAATAATATTATCAAATATGTATGCATCTCTAAATAATATATTGTTAAGTTTTGCCATTTTTGAATTTTAAAAAGGAGAATCATAAGAATTATTTTGCAGCTAACTATTTTCTCTCACTCTTGTTTTTGAGGTTCATTCATATTGGTGCATATAACTTAGACTTTTAAAATTTTTCATTGATGTATAATACTTCCAGTGTATAAGTATTCTAAAATTTACTTATCCCTCCTGGCATTCAAAAGTTGAATGGATTGGTTTTTGACATCATAAACCATGCTACTATATCTACAGTGTTACAAAAATGTTGTAAAGATCTACTGTTGTGTTTCAAGAATATATAAAGGAATGGAATCCTGGGACCATATGATAAATACATGTTCAACTTTACTAGGTGATGTGATACTATTTCCAAAGTGGTGGTGAAATGTATACCCCCATGTTTAGTACATGTTAATCCTTGTCCTTGCTGATATTGGTTTCATTTGACTTCAAAATTTTTCCCATTCAACTCGACATGAAATGATACCTTATTTTGGTTTTAATTTGTCGTTACCCAATGGCTAATGCAGGTGGGCATCTTTTCATGTTCCTACACCTTTTGCATGTGCTATTCTGAGAAATACATCCATGTCTTCGCTCATTTTACTATAAATCTGTCTATTAATTATTTAAAATGAGTTATTTATTTTGGATATGAAACTTTTAGTAATTGAATGTATTGCAAATATCTTATTTCAGGTGTGATTTGTCTTTTCACTGTCTTCATGCTGTTGTTTGATAAACAAAATTCTTTAATGTAACTTAATTATATTGCATGTAGTTAATGCATTTAAATTAATCAATATGTTTCTTTATTGTTCACATTTATAATTTTTTTTCAAGAACTTCCTTATCCAAAGGTTAAGATGAGGATAAGGTATTTTCCAAACGGCTTAATTTTTCTTTTGTCAAAATTATATTTGTAATTTATTTAGAACCGACTTTCTTACAATATCATTTTATTTTTTTTAATTTTATTATGTTATATTAATCACCAAATATTACATCATTAGTTTTTGATGTAGTGTTCCATGATTCATTGTTTGCATATAACACCCAGTGCTCCATTCAGCATGTGCCCTCTTTAATACCCATCACCAGGCTAACCCATGCACCACCCCCCTCCCCTCTAGAACCCTCAGTTTGTTTCTCAGGTCCATAGTCTCTCACGGTTCGTCTCCCCCTATGATATCCCCTGCTTCATTTTTCCCTTCCTTTATTTTTTTTAACATATAATGTATTATTTGTTTCATAGGTACAGGTGTGTGATTCAACAGTCTTACACAATTCACAGCGCTCACCATAGCACATACCCTCCCCAATGTCTATCACCCAGCCACCCCCCCCCCCCCCCCCCCCACACCTCCGCAACCCCCCGTTTTTTTTCTTAGATTAAGAATTCTTCATATCAGTGAGATCATATGATACATGTCTTTCTCTGATTGACTTATTTCGCTCAGCAAAATACCCTCCAGTTCCATCCACATCATTGTAAATGGCAAGATTTCATTCCTTTTGTTGGCTGCAAAATATTCCATTGTATATATATACCACTTCTCCTTTATCCATTCTCTGTCGATGGACATCTTGGCTCTTTCCATAGATTGTCTATCGTGGACATTGCTGCTATAAACATCTGGGTGCACGTACCCCTTCGGATCACTACATTTGTATCTTTGTGGTAAATACCCAGTAGTGCAATTGCTGGGTCATATGGTAGCTCTATTTTCAACATTTTGAGGAACCTCCATACTGTTTTCCAGAGTGGCTGCACCAGCTTGCATTCCCACAAACAGTGTAGGAGGGTTCCCCTTTCTCCGCATCCTCGCCAAAATCTGTCATTCCTGACTTGTTAATTTTAGCCACTCTGACTGGTGTGAGGTGGTATCTCACTGAGGTTTTGATTTGGATTTCCCTGATGCTGAGCAATGTTGAACACTTTTTCATGTGTCTGTTGGCCATTTGGATGTCTTCTGGGCAGAAATATCTGTTCATGTCTTCTGCCCATTTCTTGATTGGATCATTTGTTCTTTGGGTGTTGAGTTTGATAAGTTCTTTATAGATTTTGGACACTAGCCCTTTATCTGATATGTCATTTGCAAATATCTCCTACCATTCTGTCGGTTGTCTTTTGGTTTTGTTGACTGTTCCTTTTGCTTTGCAAAAGCTTTTTATCTTGATGAAGTCCCAATAGTTCATTTTTGCCCTTGGTTCCCTTGCCTTTGGCGATATTTCTAGGAAGAAGTTCCTGCGGCTGAGGTCGAAGAGGTTGCTGCCTGTGTTCTCCTTTAGGATTTTGATGGACTCCTGTCTCACATTTAGGTCTTTCAACCATTTTGAGTCTATTTTTGTGTGTGGTGTAAGGAAATGGTCCAGTTTCATTCTTCTGCATGTGGCTGTCCAGTTCTCCCAACACCATTGTCTTTTTTCCATTGGACATTCTTTCCTGCTTTGGTGAAGATTAGTTGACCATAGAGTTGAGGGTCCATTTCTGGGCTTTCTATTCTGTTCCATTGATCTATGTGTCTGTTTTTGTGTCAGTACCATACTGTCTTGATGATTACAGCTTTGTAATAGAGCTTGAAGTCCAGAATTGTGATGCCACCAGCTTTGTTGTTCTTTTTCAATATTCTTCTGGCTATTCTGGGTCTTTTCTTGTCCCATACAAATTTTAGGATTATTTGTTCCATTTCTTTGAAAAAAGTGGATGGTATTTTGATAGGGATTGCATTGAATGTGTAGATTGCTCTAGGTAGCACTGACATCTTCACAATATTTGTTCTTCCAATCCATGAGCATGGAACGTTTTTCCATTTCTTTGTGTCTTCCTCAACTTCTTTCATGAGTGTTCTATAGTTTTCTGAGTACAGATTCTTTGTCTCTTTGGTTAGATTTATTCCTAGGTATCTTACGGTTTTGGGTGCAATTGTAAATGGGATCGACTCCTTAATTTATTTTTCTTCTGTCTTGTTGTTAGTGTATAGGAATACCACTGATTTCTGTGCAGTGATTTTATATCCTGCCACTTTACTGAATTCCTGTATGAGGTCTAGCAGTTTTGGGGTGGAGTCTTTTGGGTTTTCCAAATAAAGTATCATAGCAACTGCAAAGAGTGAGAGTTTGACTTTTTCTTTGCCAATCCGGATGCCTTTTATTTCTTTTTGTTGTCTGATTGCTGTGGCTAGGACTTCTAATACTATGTTGAGTAGCAGTGGTGATAGTGGACATCCCTGCTGTGTTCCTGACCTTAGGGGGAAAGCTCTCAGTTTTTCCCCATTGAGAATGATAATCGCTGTAGGTTTTTCATAGATGACTTTTATGATATTGAGGTATGTACCCTCTATCCCTATACTCTGAAAAGTTTTGATCAAGAAAAGATGCTGTACTTTGTCAAATGCTTTTTCTGCATCTATTAAGAGGATCATGTGATTCTTGTTCTTTCTTTTGTTAATGTATTGTATCACGTTGAGTGATCTGTGGATGTTGAACCAACCTTGCAGCCCAGGGATAAATCCCACTTGGTCATGGTGAATAATCCTTTTAATGTACTGTTGGATCCTATTGGCTAGTATTTTGGTGAGAATTTTTGCATCCATGTTCATCAAGGATATTGGTCTGTAATTCTCCTTTTTGATGGGGTCTTTGTCTGGTTTTGGGATCAAGGTAATGGTGGCCTCATAAAACGAGTTTGGAAGTTTTCTTTCCATTTCTATTTTTTGGAACAGTTTCAGAAGAATAGGTATTAATTCTTCTTGAAATGTTTGGTAGAATTCCCCTGGGAAGCCATCTGGGCCTGGGCTTTTGTTTGTTGGGAGATTTTTGATGACTGCTTCAATTTCCTTAGTACTTAAAGGTCTTTCAGGTTTTCTATTTCTTTCTGGTTCAGTTTTGGTAGTTGATACATCTCTAGGAATGCATCCATTTCTTCCAGATTATCTAATTTGCTGGCATAGAGTTGCTCGTAATATGTTCTTATAATTGTTTGTATTTCTTTGGTGTTGGTTGTGATCTCTCCTCTTTCATTCATGATTTTGTTGATTTGGGTCATTTCTCTTTTCTTTTTGATAAGTCTGGCCAGGGGCTTATCAATCTTGTTAATTCTTTCAAAGAACCAGCTCCTAGTTTCGTTGATCTGTTCTACTGTTCTTTTGGTTTCTATTTCATTGATTTCTGCTCTGAACTTTATTACTTCTCTTCTCCTGCTGGCTTAAGCTTTATTTGCTGTTCTTTCTCTAGCTCCTTTAGGTGTTGGGTTAGGTTGTGTACTTGAGACCTTTCTTGTTTCTTGAGAAAGGCTAGTATTGCTATATACTTTCTTCTTAGGGCAGCCTTTGCTGCATCCCAAAGATTTTGAACAGTTGTGTTTTCATTTTCATTGGTTTCCATGAATTTTTTTAATTCTTCTTTAATTTCCTGGTTGACCCATTCATTCTTTAGTAGGATGCTCTTTAGCCTCCATAATTTGAGTTCTTTCTGACTTTCCTCTTCTGATTGACTTCTAGTTTCAAAGCATTGCGGTCTGAAAATAGGCAGGGAATGATCCCAATCTTTTGGTACTGGTTGAGACCTGATTTATGACCTAGGATGTGATTGATTCCAGAGAATGTTCCATGGGCATAAGAGAAGAATGTGTATTCCATTGCTTTGGTATGGAATGTTCTGAATATATCTGTGAAGTCCATTTGGTTCAGTGTGTCATTTAAAGTCTTTATTTCCTTGTTGATCTTTTGCTTAGATGATCTTTCCATTTCAGTGAGGGGTGTGTTAAAGTCCCCCATTATTATTGTATTGTTGTCAATGTGTTTCTTTGCTTTTGTTATTAATTGCCTTATTTAATTGGCTGCTCCCATGTTAGGGGCATAGATATTTACAATTGTTAGATCTTCTTGTTGGATAGACCCTTTAAGTAGGGTACAGTGTCCTTCCTCATCCCTTATTACAGTCTTTGGTTTAAAATCTAATTTGTCTGATATAGGGATTGCCACCCCAGCTTTCTTTTGGTGTCCATTAGCATGGTAAATGGTTTTCCACCCCCTCACTTTCAATCTGGGCATGTCTTTGGGTCTAAAATGAGTCTCTTGCAGACAGCATATCAATGGGTCTTGTTTTTTTATCCAATCTGATAGCCTGTGTCTTTTGATTGGGGCATTTAGCCCATTTACTTTCATGGTAACTACTGAAAGATATGAATTTAGTGCCATTGTATTGCCTGTAAGGTGACTGTTACTGTATATTGTCTGTGTTCCTTCCTGGTCTATGTTACTTTTAGGCTCTCTCTTTGCTTAGAGAACCCCTTTCAAGATTTCTTGTAGGGCTGGTTTAGTGTTTGCAAGTTCCTTTAGTTTTTGTTTGTCCTGGAAGCTTTTTATCTCTCCTTCTATTTTCAGTGACAGCCTAGCTGGATGTAGTATTCTTGGCTGCATATTTTTCTCATTTAGTGCTCTGAATATATCCTGCCAGTCCTTTCTGGCCTGCCAGGTCTCTGTGGATAGGTCTGTTGCCAATCTAATGTTTCTACCCTTGTAGGTTACATATCTCTTCTCCCGAGCTGCTTTCAGGATTTTCTCTTTGTCTCTGAGACTTGTAAGTTTTACTATTAGATGTTGGGGTGTTGACCT
This sequence comes from Neomonachus schauinslandi, assembly GCF_002201575.2. NCBI lineage: Eukaryota > Metazoa > Chordata > Mammalia > Carnivora > Phocidae > Neomonachus > Neomonachus schauinslandi. The sequence continues at coordinate 99,343,798 of NC_058404.1, forward strand.
ATTTTTATTGATTTTGAGAGGGGTTCTCTGTGCTTCCTGGATTTTGATGCCTGTTTCCTTCCCCAAATTAGGGAAGTTCTCTGCTATAATTTGCTCCAATATACCTTCTACCCCTCTCTCTTTCTTCTTCTTCTGGGATCCCAATTATTCTAATGTTGTTTCGTCTTATGGTATCGCTTATCTCTAGAATTCTGCCCTCGTGATCCAGTAGTTGTTTATCTCTTTCTCAGCTTCTTTATTTTCCATTATTTGGTCTTCTATATCACTGATTCTCTCTTCTGCCTCATTTATCCTAGCAGTTAGTGCCCCCATTTTTGATTGCACCTCATTAATAGCCTTTTTGATTTTGACTTGGTTAGGTTTTAGTTCTTTTATTTCTCCAGAAAGGGTTTCTCTAATAACTTCCATGCTTTTTTCAAGCCCAGCTAGTATCTTTAGAGTGATGATTCTGAACTTTAGATCCGACATCATACTAATGTCTGTATTGAGTAGTTCCCTGGCAGTCAGTACTACCTCTTGTTCTTTTTGTTGAGGTGATTTTTTCCATCTTGTAATTTTGTCCAGAGGAGAATAGATGAATGAGAGAACAAAATGCTAAAAGGGTAACAACATCCCCCAAAAATATACTCTAAACAAATCAGAAAAGACCTGAAGCCGGGGGAAAAGAAAGGGAAAGAAAAAAGAAATAGAAAAAAAAAAAGAAAAAGGAAAAGATAAAAACAAACAAAAACAGAACAAAGCAAAAAAACAGAACATGATCAAATATGATGAGGCTGGTGCATAGATTAGTGCCACACACTAGATTTTGGGTGTATTTTGGTCTGTTAGAAGAAAGGGCCTCCCAAAATTTTAAAGAAAGAAAAACTTATATATGTACAAAAATAAGGGTTGATATGATGAAGGGATGGAATATGACTGTAAAGATGAAAATTATAAAAAAAAATTTATAAAAGAAATTGACAAGAAGTTGTTTGAAAAAAGAAAGAAGAGGATTTAAATTAAAAAAAGAAAAAAAAAGGAAGAGAATGTGATCAGGCAGGAGAGTAGAACAAAACCATACATTAGAGATTTAGGGTATATTTTGATCTGTTAGAAGAAACTAACTCAAAATTTTAAAGAGAGAACAACTTATATATATGTGGCAAAAATAAGGGTAACTACTATGAAGGGATAGAAAATGACTAAAAATGAAAAATAAAAAAATTTTTTTTAAAAAGGGATTGATAAGATGTTGGTTGAAAAAGGTAAAAAGAAAAATTTAAAAAAAAAAAGAGTTAAAAAAATTAACTTTGAAAGACTAAAGAATCATGGTAAAAAAGCCATGGACTCTATGTGCAGTATTCCCCTAGCTCTGGAGTTCTGCTGTTGTCATTGATGGGTAAACTTGGTCTTGGCTGGCTGTTCTCGCTGATCTTCTGGGGGAGGGGCCTGTTGCCGTGGTTCCCAAATGTCTTTGCCGGAGGCGGAATTGCCCCACCCTTGCCGGTCCGGGCTATGTAATCTGCTTGGGTTTGCTCTCGGGAGCTTTTGTTCCCTGCAAGCTTTCCGTACAGTTTTGGAGGCCGAGAGTGAAAATGGTGGCCTCCCAATCTCCGCCCTGGAGGTGCCGAGAACTCGGGGCCCCGCTCCTCAGTGCACGCCCAGAGAAAAGCAGTCAGTCACTCCCGTCTTCCCGGTCTCTGGCCGCACTCCGTGCTCACCTGGCCTGTGACCGAGTGTTTCTATCTCTGGCATCAACTCGGTGTGGAGTCTCCAAACCCAGCAGATCCCTGCAGTGCGCTCCCGTGCCGCTCTTCCCTGGGGGAGGAAGGTGAGTCTCCCCGGATCTGCCGCTTGTTGGGTCCCTGCTGGAGGAGCAGTGGCCCGACTGTGCTGCGGATCACGGTTTATGGCAAACCCGAGCTGAGAACCCGCGCCTCGGCTCCATTTCTGCAGCCGGCTTCCCTGCTCCGATACCTGGGAGCTCTGCTGCACTCAGGCACCCCTGGTCTTTCTGTGACCCTGAGGGTCCTGAGACCACACTGGCCCGCGAGGGTTCCACCCCCGCTTAGGCACTGGAGCAGACTTCTAAAAGTTCCGATTTTGTGCTCTGCAGCTCTATCACTTGCCAGAAGCGGCTGACGGACACCCCCTCCCCCGCCGTCTATCCTCTGGAATATTGCCTCTGATTCACTTCTCCGCAAGTCTTACCTTCCAGAAAGTGGTCCAGAAAGAGTTGTTGCTATTCTTTTCTTCGATCTCCTGTTGAGTTTGTAGGTGTTCAGAATGGTTTGATCCCTATCCAGCTGATTAGACGAAATCTAGGTCTCCTACTCCTCCGCCATCTTGCTCCGCCCCCCTCTTAATGATATATTCTGAGGAGATGTTTTTAATTGTTATAAAATGCAGTTACTTTTATCTTTTATGTTTAGTAATTTTGAAATTTTACATAATCATTTGCCTTTCCATTTATGTTTAAAATCTGTCTCAAGTTAATAGTTTGTTCTAATGAAGAAGTCAAGGCTAATGCTTTTTATATAATTATCCAGTTGTTTCAGCATTATTTCTTAAAAAGATTGCCACTGAATTGCATTGGTGCCTTTGTCAAAAGCTATTTGGCCTTGTATAGGTGAATCTATTTATGTACTCTCTGTTCTGTTCCATTGGTCTATTTGCCTATCCTTATGTCAATTTCACACTATCTTTATTAACATAAATTTTAAAAATGCAGACTTGTCTAATGATGTATAGATAAGCTAATACACGTATGTTCTTCATATGTGTCAAGAGCAAACCACTCTGGGAAGAAATAAAACGAAGAAAAGAAAGGACACTGTAGTTCATCAAACTTTATGAAGCAAGTAGAAAAAAGTTACCCAAGAAAATAATGGGTAATCAAGAAGATAAGAAAATGCAAAGAAAGTTATGAACATGGAAATCAAGAAATGAAAGGGCTATGGGAAGAAAAAGTTTCCAAAAGAGTCTCATGCTGCAGAAAGCCATACAGGTGGCAATAAATAAATAAACAGTAAATAAATAAATAAAAAGTCATTTTGACAATTACAAGAAGTCATTGATTACCTAAGTGAAGACAGTTTCGAGGATGATGATGGCATATATTTATTCAATGGATATTTATTGATTGCCTAGGCATATTGCAAAGCGCTATGAACAAGATATACTGTCAGCCTTTCCGAAGTTTATAATGGTCCTTCAAACACACAGAAGTTATATTCCCATTAAGGAAGGAAGGAATGGGTAATGTGGAAAATAAAAATCCAAAGCACAAAAATTCTTTATAGGGTGGCAATAAAAGAAAGAAGTAACATTTGGTGGTTTTATGAGAAGATGTTGAGAAAAGGATTTTGTTTGTTTTAGTTTCAAGGCAGGGAATGTTTCCATCAGGTTTTAAGCAAAGTGGAAGGTAAGAGTAGAAAGAAAGAGATTGAGAAAAACAGTCTGGGGAAATTGGAGTAATAATGGATTAAGCCACATAAAGGAAATAAAATGAGATCCCCTCAAAAAAAACAATGGTAAGGATTAAGTTTTAGAAAGAAAGAGGGGTATATTTATTTCTCAAAATGCTGATGGAAAGTAGTGAGGGATGAGCAGAAACAAAAGTAAAGTTGGGAGGAGTATATAACATCATTCGTGAGTTCTCTGTTCTTGTAGATGGAGTCTGCTCAAAGAAGAGAACTAAAGCAAGAGACCTAAAATGAGTGATGAAGCATTGTAAGAGCTATTATGAGGAGTAATAGAAGGAACTGATTGAAATAACTAAAAAAGAATAATAAAGACTGAAAAGACTCGCCAGAATTTAGAGATTGTGCATTAAAAGTACAATCTTAACGTAGAGATGCACGATTTTCTCCAGACCCAGGAAAAAGAAGTGGAAGAAATGGAGGGAAAAAAAGGTTGAACTTGGGTTAGTTTTGATAGGCATGTACAGTACAATGGGAAGTGCTGGAGAATTTGATTCTTTGGGGAGTTGCGTTTGAAGTGATTGCCAATAAGCTTTAATACAGAAGAAAAGAAAGTTAGGATGATCAACTGAGTGAGGACAGCAATAGTTAAGAAACTTGAAGTTTGAAAAATAAGGAAAAAAGGGATGAGGACTGTAGAAAGAAGAATTTATGATCTAGTGGTGTGCTGCAGCCAGATAAGTCTTCTAGCTAGAGAGAGCGGATTGTAAGCATTTCTTCCCAACTCTTCATTCAAGGACATCATGGTGGTGATTTGAAATCTGCCACAGTGGAAGTGTTTACACCATGATAATCAGCAACAACTACAAATCAGGCACTCTCTTTTTTTTTTTTTCCCCAGAGAGTTATTAAACATTTACCAGTACACTCCTGTGGTGATCAGATAGTAAGACTTCCTATTTTCTTTTTTCCAGAGGTGATAATAAGGAGTAGGATGTGGTTTGGGGAAGGTAGTTCAGTTTACTATCAAGTTGCTCTGTATTTATAATAGTCAACATTTTATTAATAGTGACACAAAAGTCATCTAAGATGAGGTCAGGAGGGGATGGCAGTGAATTAGGAAGAAAAAGTATTGTGAATATGGAGCAAAGACCACAAGGTCACTGAGTAACACTGAAGACAATGGAGAGAAGATAGCGGGGCTTAGAAAATGTCAAATTAATAAAAAGTAAAGGATGGTAATAGTTGTCACTGAAAAAATAATTTGAAAGTCATAATAACGACTAAGTACTAATTGAGCTAGTATAACTGTCAGTCCCTAGCAAATGGTAGGTTTTTGATAAATATTTTGTTGTTTTTATTTAAATCCTGCATTAAGATATTTTGCCAGTAATGTAAATAGCTGAGAAAAGGGATTGTAACTTGGAACCCAAAAATATTCATTCCACTCAGACAAGGTTTCTTTCTATCTTTAATTACAAACACTTTTACTATTACTTATAAAAACTTCCTATCACTTGAAATAAGTTCCTAAATTAGCATCCCCCCTCAAAAAAACCTCAATTTTCATGCTTATTTCTGTTTTCAGAAATTACTCGATATTTAGTAATCGATATATTCAGTTTAATATTGAAAATATTTTAATAATATTTAGGAATTATCTTATCTGTTCACAGGCCTAGTGGTTAAATACAAAAGTAGTTATTATAGGTTAAACTAATAAGAAATTAAAAATCTAAGCTTTAGGGTCACAAGATTCTTTCTTTCTGTTACATTATTTACTGAAAAGAAGTCTCCTGCGTTCTGTCTCATGTTAAAATATAATTTACTGAATAATGGGAATGATTTGGAAATTACTCACAAACCAGAATTATGGTAGAAAGAGAAATGGACACACTATTTTCTCAAATACAATATTAGAATATTAATAAAAACAATGGGGAAATAATAAATAAATAAGCCCTAACATATCGTAAACATAAAATATCTAAAGAAGAGTTCACACACATCCCCACATGAACTATACTTCTTGGAGAACAGCTGAAACACCTGGCAAATTAACTTGAAAAGGGACATTGATATAGGAAATGCTGTTTGGAATTTGATCTCAAGAAATCTTGAGAAAATGCACCTGGGAAGGCTTTGTGTACTTTCAACTATCTTGTGAAACTTATGTAAATAAAAACTCATTCAACAAAGTACCTACTATAATTATTCAATGTCCATTTGGACTTTTCACTGTCTTCCTGAAGACCTCAGTCCCTTGAACCAAATGTTCTTAATAATATTTTCAATATACCAAGTACAAACATATGTGTATTGTTAGAATAAAACTGTACTTATTCAGGACCCACTTCCTAATACTGAAACAAAACCCACAGAATATAACTTACATTTAATAAAAGAATGTGCTTTTACACTCTCTCCCTCATATATTACTCTTTTCTCTCTTCACTTCAGGGAATATGAATTCTCAATCATGGAGGGAAGAGAAACCTCCCATTTTCTCTTCCTGAGCCAAGCTTATGCTCAGGACGGAAAGCAATGAATTCTTGTGCCAGGAAATGTTCAATGGCTCCCAGTTCTGAACTTTCATTTGTAAATTAAGAGTGGCCTAAAAATCTCCCAGTAAGATTTAATAACTGCTTAAACAGCTTTAAAACTTGTTAACAGTGGGGCAGTTTGAAGCAGAGGGTAAGGAAGAAAAACAAATACAAAAGGTCTTGAATTTTTGCTAATCCCTATACCCAGCTGTTTTGCCTTTCTGTCCTATTGCTCACTGGCCAAGAACCCTTAATTCCTGAACTTTTTAAGTTTCGCCTGGAGCTGAGAAGTCTTTGTCTCCTTCAGCAGTGGAGATGTCAGATCCCAATACAAAGGTGTAGGAGAATTCACCAGACTGCAATTTGAAATACAGCTGACTGTTCTCCACCTTAACTGCGCAAGGAAGGTGTACACAGTGAGTTCCTCAGAGACCCGGGGTGTACAGATTGTATTAAAAACTATGTGGAACTTGAAGTCAAAAGTAAAATATCTCTTCCAGTCACTAAATATGTAACCATGGAGAAATTCATTTAGACGCTGTGCTTCATCCAAGTGGTATGAGTTTGCACAGTTGAAAATAACCATTGCCTATTAATCACTATATCCTGAAACATAAATCTGAATGTATTTTTGTGCATATAAGTGAGCATAGATGTGTGTTCAGTTGCCCTGGATGCTTTTTAGCTCTAGTTTTCTTTTTACAAACCAATCTTCTAGATTATATAATCGAAGACTCTCTGCTTATAATGCCTCAAACTGACCCTTACACTATTCATATTAACCTAATAATTCTTTCATGGCAGTAATTAACACAAGGGATGGTTTGATCGGTAGGACATTACAAATGTTTTTCTTCTGAGAGATTCTAAATTGAGGATAGAAAGCAACATCCATATTATTATGCATAACCATTATCAGTACTTTTTTTTTTATAACATAGATCCATAAGCTGGAAACAGTCAAGGAAAGTTGGTTGTGTCATAAGGTGGACTAGAGAATCATCCAGGTATCTTAAGCTGGGGACACATCTTTGCTTCAAATATTTATATAATTAAATTAAGTGCATTTTAACCTAAATTTTTCAGAGATTTACATTTATGAAGCAATTAATGTGTTAATGTGGAAATCATTCCACTTTCTCTCTTACTCTTGAATGAATTATTCCTTTATTTAACAAAGATTTAATAAGCTATGGCATGATGCTATTTACTGGGGATTCTGTGATGAAGAAGATAGAAAAATTTTTGCCCTCATGACCCAAAGATCCTGGCAGGCCAATGTGCCACCTGCCAATCTGGAATGGCCTGCCTGTTTGGTTTCTTCCTGCCCTCCGTGTTCAGGGTTCAGTTTTAGATTATTCCTGGGAAGCTCCTGAGGTTTCAAACTAATGTATTTTACTCAATATATGAAAATAATGATTAGTTGCTTAAATTAAAGAACACTAAAGGAAAAGTATGGCAAATTTAAAGTGTGAAGTGAAACTACAATGGAATAATTTTGAATATACTTTTGAAATTTCTTCATTTAATTTGCTGTCTGATACAAATATAGCATTTGGCTGTTTACATTCTTATTAAAGAAGTATCAGAGATCAATTGAATTATTCACTCACGCCTTTAATTTGTTAATTTAATTTACTCAACAATCACATTGAGTATATACTATGTGCAAGCACAACACAAAGCACTGAGAAAACAAAATAGATAACTAGTTTCTGCTGTCAATTAAGAGACAGACAAATATTGAAAACAGAATGTCACATGGTAAATGTCTGCTATTTTTGTAGGAGAATGAAGCAAACCAAAAGCCATTTTAGAACCTGTCTCTTCAAATATTAAATAACAAAACATGTTTAGTACATGTATCTATATCTTTTTGTTAGAGAACACACAGAATAAAATTTTCTTGCCCCTCTTAAGACATTATAAACCCCACCATCTCCTCACTTTGAAGTTAAGTCATTCTACTCCACAGATAATAGCACAGGAAAAAGGCTGATAGGGAAAGGAGAGGGTGTGGGACATTGGTTTTTATTAGTTTGTAATGTGATATATACAATGGTGGCTTACCCTCTCTGAGGCTGCTGATAGGGGGAAAAACTGGTGGAAAGGGGAACAGAACCAAAAACCATTTCAGCAGTTTTAGTCCTACAGTTGGTTGCAGCTCTTTATTATTCCCTACTCCTGCTGCCAACCCCCACCTACAAACAAAAAACAAAAACTAATGGTGTAATACTATCATGCTTTGTTTTGGGTTTTTTTAAGATTTATTTATTTATTTTAGAGAGAGATTGAGAGCATGAGCGATGGGCGGGGCAGTGGGAGAGGGAGAGAGAAGCCTCAAGCAGACTCCCCGATAAGCGTGGAGCCCAATGCCACTAGATCCCAGGACCCTGAGATCAGGACCTGTGCGGAAACCAAGAGTCCTCAGCTTAACAGACTGAGTCACCCAGGGGCCCCATTATCATGCTACTGTTTACACTATATTTTTTCTTTCATTTAAAATATGGTAACAGTGTTAACATGTAAATTCCTTATATATTTTGAAGTCTCATTTATATGTATTAAGGGCTTTTATTTATTTATTTATTTATTTATTTATTTATTTATTTTAAAGATTTTATTTATTTATTTGAGAGAGAGAGAATGAGAGACAGAGAGCATGAGAGGGGGGAGGGTCAGAGGGAGAAGCAGACTCCCCGCCGAGCAGGGAGCCCGATGCGGGACTCGATCCCGGGACTCCAGGATCATGACCTGAGCCGAAGGCAGTCGCTCAACCGACTGAGCCACCCAGGCGCCCCTAAGGGCTTTTATTTAAATGCTAATAACACACCATGTTTTATAATTAAACATCAAAGTTCTGGATATTATAATCTATTAATTAAATCTAATTTATGAAGAAGGACCAATTCAGTCTAGGAACCATTTTATCAGAAAAATTTATTCATAAAGGCAAAACACAAATGCCCCCAAATTTCTAGGAGCCTAGAGGAAGGTCACTAAACTTGTCTCGCGGCTTCAGGGCGAGCTTTTTTATAAAGGTCACTGCATGAAATAAATCTTGTAAAATCAATAGTAATCAGGGAGGCGTTGTGGTGATAGGGTGACCACGGTAGAAGTGTGAATGATGACACGAGGGCATTCCAGGCAGACTGACAGAATGAGAAAAGGCACATACATGAGAAAAACCATGGAGTGTGGGCAGCTTTCATTTCCTGCAGATGTAAGAGTAGCCCATGTGAAGCTGAAGCTATAACAGAGATATGAAACTTGATCCTACAGAGCCAGTGCAGAGCCACTGTCAGGCTTTTGCTCTGGAGAACTCTTTCTAGCAGCTGGGAGGCAGATGGATTCATGGGTCAGGTCAGCTGGCAGAGAGCCCGGTTAGGTGGCTGGGAACACTGGCCACTTGAGGAATGATAGAAACTCTTTGAGGATAGTGATAATATGAAAAAGAGGGCTCAAAGTTCAAAATCTAAGAATCTAAGTCAGATGGGCAGGGTTTGGAATGGGTGATTGGATATGGGGCAGGGACAGGGTGAGGAAAAAAGAAGCTATAAGGAAAATGCCTGGATCTTCACCTTAACTAGGTGGAGGATGATCCCTCCTTAAAAGAATATAGACTATAGGCAAAGCAAGTTTTAGAGAGACTGATGCCCACATAGGGACTTAAACTCAATTTCTCACCATTTTCTGGAGCTAATGAATTCCATCTAGAGGATATATTTTCTAGAGGTAAAGAACTATGCATAAACTTTCTCTCTGAACACTGAAAGGTGATGCTATATTTGCTAAGACTTGATTCCAGGGTCATCACTTCACTTAGGTGTTCAAACATTAGAAGTATAAAAAAAAATGGGGAAGGATATTTAAAACTGAATGCAAAAGTAGCCAAAAAAGTATTTCATACAATAATCAATTTTCCAAAAGCTTGACCTGTGTAGAATGTTTCACATGATGAGCACAATTTTCTCACTAATAAGCACGGATCTTATGTAGTTTTTGCTATGAGTTGAGTTCTAAGTGCTTAATCATTTCATCTTCATACAACCTTGTGTAATAGGCAGTGTTTTTACTCATATTTTACAAAGGAGGAACCTGAGGCTCTGAGTCACACAATAGAAGTGACAGGGCTGGGATTCAGTTCTTGACAATCTGACTCCCCAGTCTGTGTTCTTTAACCCCATACTCGGCTGCCTTTCTCACAATACAGAATGGTCTTAATTTGGTTGTTCACCTTATCTTATATCATCTTAAAACTGAATTCATTTGCAGTTGCGAAAATAATGAAGTAATACTGGGTTATTTTATATTTTAAAAACTGTAGGGCTTGGGACGTTGATGTCCCAGAAGCTTCAGTCAGGGAGGTGGGCTGTGGCCCTCAGCAGGTGAGGCATGTGATCCAATTACACCCCCTCGCTTCGAGCTTGAAGTCCCAGCCTCCTCTCTTCATCCAGAATTAACCTTTTGTAGCCACAGACATGGAGCCCTACCTCACCACGAGGTTTCCTGGCCAAACTGCTTATAATTCTGGTCTGTTTCTGGGCCATGGAGACTTTTCATTTGTTTGGGGTATTTTTATTCATGTATTTAATTATTAGTACTTAAACAAATACTTTATCTAGCAATCCAATAGGTTTGGAACTAAAAGGGGCTTATTCTGCCTTTGGAAAAAAGTATCTAACATCTTTCTAACCAAAGTAATACATTTTCACACATTAAAATAAATCCTAAGTTAGGCAGATTTAAATTTACTTCATTTTATCACACATTATCTTCGTATTTTAGAGGATTAGCAAAGACCATACTTAACAAACTCATCACAATGGGTCAGGAAACACACTTGACACAAAAACCATCAAAGAAATCACAGAACTTTGAGAATCTAAGAAAATGTTCTAGTCATTGGGAATCTAGAGATGTATAAAAGATCTAACTCTATTTGAATGGTGGTACAGGACTGGTCTTTACTGGAATCCACAAATAAGAAAGCAAGGAAGGGGATGCTTGGGTGGCTCAGTCAGCTGAGCATCCTACTCTTAATTTCTTGCTCAGGTCATGATCTCAGGGTCGTGAGATTGAGCCCTGCATGGGGCTCTGCACTCAGCAGGGAATCTGCTTGAGATTCTCTCTCCCGCTCCCTCAGCCCCTTCCTCTGGCTAGTACTCTCTCTCTAAAGTAAATAAGTAAGTTAAAAAAAAAAAAAAAGGAAAGCAAGGAAGGTTTCTAAATATGTTTCTTTGTATACATTTTTGTTCTTTACAATATAAATTTACTTACCACTATCTTATATATATTCAGAGACCTTTAAAAATAATATAAACTCATATTTGATGAGTCCTTACTGTATGACTAGTACATTTCTAAGTACTTTATATGTTTTAACTTTCTTAGTCCTCAAAAAATGCGTACAAAAGTATTATTCCCATTTTATAGATGCCCACATAAACAATTAAATAGTTTATATAAGATCACAGATCTGGTAAATTAAAGGAATATTTTCAAAATATTTAACTGACACCTTCTTTCTTACAATGTAATTCCATTAATTTAAAAATGCAAAGCTATTTTTCCCAAAAGAATAATAAAGTGCAACTTAAACTGGACAGCATAGCTTATTTGAATAAAGACCATGACATGTTACAAGTATGACAGGGTCTCTTGTTACGGGAAAACTAAATATGCTGGAGAAGTTTTATGAGATAAGTTTCTGCTGGAAATCAGTGATTGAATTTTCTTCAGTAAGGAACAGGAACATATGGCCTGGATTTAAGATAGGACATTGAAACAGAAACTGCTCTAATTATTTTGAGACGTATACTCATCATAAACCTGAAGTGACAAAATTATGAGGTTACACAAGCAGCTGACAATTCTAGGGTGTTCCATCACGTTTGTGTTTTGGTGAAATAAAAATCCTATTTGTTCTTTTCTTTTTCCCATATATTGTCCAATGGTGTTTCAGTTATTTATTACAGTCAGGTATTTTAAAGGTAGTGATGATGGATTTATTTCTGTCCCTCCACAGTGCAGAGACAAATTCAATATTGCTGTACAGGATAGTGCAGTATTATTAAACAGAAAGAAAAGCAAAGTGTCTTTTCTTTCCTAATTTAAATTAAGTAACTCATGATATTCATTGCTTTTGTTAATATCCATAAAATAGAGATTTGTACTTAATTATACATGAAAGAAGAAGAAATGGCACAGCCATTTTGGAAAAGAACTCAGCAGTTTCCTAAACAGTTAAACAGATACCTATGTTTGCCCACACTTACGTATGACTGTTTCACTCCACCAAGAGAAAACGAAATGTATGTCTGTACAAAACTGGGGCATGAATGATCACAGAAGCTTTATTTGTAATAACTCTAAACTGGGGGAAAAAACCCCAAAGCCCAAGTGTCCATCAACAGATGCATGGATAAACACATTGTGGAATATCCAAACCCGGGAACATTACTTAGCAATAAAAACAAATGAACTACTGACACATGTAACAATGTGGATGAACCTCAAAAAAATTATTCTAAGTGACAGAAGCCAGAGCACCACCTCTAAAAAAGTGTTCATACTGTATAAATCCATATAAAAAATGTAAACTGACTTAGAGTGATGGAAAACAGATTAGTGGTGACCTGGGGGGAGGGGGAACAGAGGCAGGGGAGGGAGGGAGGGATGACAAAAAAGTACAAGAAAACTCAAGGGAGATGAATATGTTCACAATCTTTGTTGTGAGACTTTGTGTGTGTGTGTGTGTATGAAAATGTACCAAGTTATATAATTCAATAACATAAGTTATATAATTCATAATAGTCTATTTGTCAATTACACCTCAATACAACTTTAATTTTTTTAAAAAATAAATTCAAAAAGAATGACTGTTAAGTCAGTAATTTAAAATCAGTTTTAATCGGCTTAACCATGGATCAACAGCATGGGAAGCTATTCACTTGTTATCTTAGAACAGCTATTAGAGACTAACTGTATGGCATTTACATTTTTTCCCTGAGTGTACTTAATAGATTGTAATTGCTTGATGAAGGCAATCTAAATAATGTTTTCAAATGGGTTTCTTTTATTTGCCATACGACCAATACATTGAAGAGTGTATTCTTGTTATAATTTTCATGTAGTAAACTTTTTTTTTCATTTTTTAAAAAATATTTTATTTATTTGAGAGAGAGCATGAGGGGGGAAAGGGTCAGAGGGAGAGGCAGACTCCTCGCTGAGCAGGGAGCCTGATGCAGGACTCGATCCTGGGACTCCAGGATCATGACCTGAGCTGAAAACAGTTGCTTAACCAACTGAGCCACCCAGGTGCCCCTCATGTAGTAAACTTTTTAAAGTGGACACTGGGGGGCGCCTGGGTGGCTCAGTTGGTTAAGCGACTGCCTTTGGCTCAGGTCATGATCCTGGGGTCCGGGGATCAAGTCCCACATCAGGCTCCCTGCTCGGCGGGGAGTCTGCTTCTCCCTCTGACCCTCCCTTCCTCATGCTCTCTCTCTCTCTAATAAATAAAATCTTTAAAAAAAATAATAATAATAAAAAAGTGGACACTGGATGCCCACTAATAAGGAAAAAAAAAAAACATTTTAATAAATCCATTCCATAGCTAACTTTCTTTGCCATTAGATTATCAAATTATTGACTCTTCTTTTCCAGATAGTAAGTGTAAATTACTGTTAATTTCCAGAAATGGGTGAATTGTACTTAAATTCTTTTATGTACTTATATAGACAGAATGATGGATGGCCCTGTTCTCAAATTCCTCCATTTCCTAATTGTAGTAGCCAAAGGATTGTCCAGTATGCCAGCCTGCTGACTATCCCTAACACCACTGTGGTTCAATAGCTGGAAAAAACATTTATCCCAAGACTGCTTGAGGAGGCTTACCTTAAATCTTAGAAACCAGGGGCTCCACCTAGTGGCCTCTCCCCCAGTTAGTATTATTGTTTCAAACCTAGCATTTAGCTTTCTGTTCACGGTATTATTGTTTTTATTTAAATTGTTTTAATAAAATTATAAACTAACAACTATGTTTTGTTTAAAGAACAGACTTGTTTCTATCATTTTTCTAATTATTTAACCTTACTACTATAGTGTTTAATATCATGCTTTGATTTGATTTATGCTAAATGGAAAGAAAATGGGATCATTTTTTAATGGTAAGGAAGTGGAGAGATGTATGTGATTGCATTTTCTAAAAAGGGAGTCCATTAGCCACTGTGTATAATCTCTAATATTATGTCAAAGGAAATGAATCTAATGATTCCATAATATAAATTATACAAAGCAATGAGCTCATGATCATGGTTATGTTTTCTACAGCTTTTTATTTGCAAACAGTTGCTCTTTGAGACACCTAATTTCACCGGAATCTTATTTTTAATTTGAAAAGTTGTAATTACATTGGCTCATATTTAGATTACATAGGAACTTTTTAAATGCCAATTAGGATTCCTGAAATGATCATACATTTTGCTCACCAGATAAAAGACACTTAGGGATCCAGATTGTGCAGCCTACGAAAATGTATGTTCCATTTCCACTGGGTCGGACAAGTGGGAAAATGTGGGTTACCCCATATGTCAGGGAAGGCTTCTAAACATTGCAAAACTTCTGAGAAGCAGATCTTGAGCCAAGAGCCAGAAACTCATCCTCTGTTCCCTTTGTCTGTACTTTAACTTGCTTTACTTGCCTACCTGATATCCCCTCAACTCATTCACCAACCCACATGCATGTGCCTATGAATGCACAGGGACACATGTACGCACATGCGCACGCGCACGCACATGCGCACTTTTCCTAGCTTTTGTGATTACAACTAGAATATACTCAGCCTTTTAACTCATACCAGAGATGGATTGATGGAAAGAACATTGTAGGGCAACCAAGGGTGGAGGCTAGGGATTGGTGGAGGATATTACACCTTGTGAGAGCATTCCTTATCCATTTTTAGAACTGTGTTGAGGTCCTCTGCCTACGAATGCTTCCAGGTGGTGGGAGTCCCCAGTCTCTTGCCAAGAGGCCTGGGAAGGCAGAGCGTGTGGGCAATCCACTCTCCCAAAGCCCTGGTGATCCTGCTGCTGCTCGAGTTGCACAGCTCCTGGTGACGGGCCCGCCAAGGAGAGCAATGACACTGCCACATCAGAGAAAGTCTGGACAGTGATGGGATGAGAACAGGGTGGGGACAAATTGTTTTTTCTGCATCCCCTGTACGGATAGGTATAATCCCTGGCCTATCTCAGATGATCAGTGAGGACTGCAGTAAAAACAAAAGACACAGCCCTTAGCCCCTGCTTTACCATGGAGTTGCTATGTAAATGTATATGTACGGCACTATGTATATGTGCCATTTTCATTTCGAGTTAAAACATAAAATTAACATTTATATATATCAAATATATAAATATACATACATGAGATATATATATATATAATTTTTTCTTTGAATTAGCCTGTGTGTGTTCAAAAAATACATAAAAGCGTTGACCAATAGCTTAGTGGGGCATTCATCTTTCATAATCAATTCAGGAGCATGTTGACTGTCTTTATGGCAGTGAGGGCCTCCTCCATACCTTTTAGAAAAACCTTTTAGGTTTCAACTGGTCCACCACAAAACTTTTGAATACATTCATAATCTAGAAAGGAGACAACAGTGCATACTCTCTTCTCTTCCTCCCTCTTTTATTCAGGATTACAACTAGGAAGTCAAACATAAACAATTCTTATATGAGCTAAAACCAGAGTTCACAATATAGAACATTTATGTGATGAAGATATTAGGAGTCATATATAAAATGTAATCATATGCACATGTTTGGTAGGACACACAGGAGCCATGTGGTTCTTATGGTTAGTGGTGATTTCAAATGAGAGTCTAGAAGCACATGGCTTTGAATATGGTTGCCATAGAGACAAACAAGCAATTTATAGAATCTCAAACCGAGAGGATTAATTTAATAACTCCCATCAAGAGGCCGTATAGCATCGCAGTTGACAGCACATGCTCTGGTGCCAGGTTGCCGGGGTGCAAATCCTCCTTCCATAACAGATTATGCGTATGTCTCTGGGCAAGTTAATTAATTTCCCTCTACCTTAATGTTATTACCTGTAACTATAAAACAAACATAGTAATAGTACAAACATGATTGGTTAGCATATGACTTAAGTGAGTCCACATATATAATATATACATATATATACATACATATACACACGCACAAAACAGCATCTTGTGCAAGTGAGTGCACAATACATATTATTTATTAATCCAAGTAGTTATTAAGACTTGTAACTCTTGGTCACCTGCTCTGCAGAAGGCACTTTTTGTCTGAAGGAGCAGTCCTATCAGAGAGCTTGATCCCTCTTAAATGAAGACTGCTTCTTTTTCCCTTCCCCATCTTCTTGGTTCAATTACTCTATCATTCTTTCCCTTCCATGTAGACTCTGAGTTGCAATGGACAAGACGCCTGAAGCTATTTTGGTTGTGAGATATCTCACATAATGAAATCTTAGTGTAAGAATATGTGTAGAAGTGAGAAACACAAACCTCACCCTTTCATCAACAGGAATTTTAGCAGCCTGCCATTGAAAGGACTCTATTAACTTTGGGTCTCTGCTTCTATTTAAGTGTCTTCTCTGCCTCTTTTAGCTAACAGCTGGTTAATTTCTTCCAGTTTTCTCATTCTATTTCAGGAAGTGTTTTTGTTTTTGTTTTTGAGAGAGCAAGAAAGAGCGCATACACTCTCGAGCAAGGGTGGGGGAGGGGAAGAAGGAGAGGGAGAGAGAGAATCTTAAGCAGGCTCCATGCCCAGCTCAGAACCAACATCGGTTCAATCTCCCGGAGCCTAAACCAAGACTCGGATGCTCAACTGACTGAGCCACCCAGGCACCCCTAATTCAGGAAGTTATTATTTTGCTCATTAGAATTACCTCTGGGACAAGTTTGACAATTCTACCTTCTTCTGGCCAGTCTCTAGTTTGGCTTTGCCTGGTCAAAAGCCAGCTCCCAGTTCAGGAGTTCTCAAACTTCGCTCTGCATCAGGGTCACCTGGGGGGCTTATTAAGACACAGACTGTTGGACCCCAACCACACAGTTTCCAGGCAGTAGGCCTGTGGCTGGGGCCCAAGTATTTGCTTTTATAAAAGAGCCCCCAGTGATGCTTTTGCCATTGTTCCAGGACCTATATTTAGAAATTCTGTTCCAAAACAAAAAGGCAAAGCCATTTTACTAAAGAAATAATTTGGGTTGTGTCCCTCTGCAGTGGATAAAAAATAAGCAGGTTTTTTTTGGGGGGGGGGGAAGTAGAAGTCAGAATAACAAAGCGTCAAGCAAATTATACTTTAGTAAAGTTGATTAAAAATTAAGTGTTAGAATAAAGCAAGAATTCTCCTCCAGCCCAGACATCCACTGAGAGATGCCCTCAATCAGAATCATGATTTCTTTTTTTTTTTAAGATTTTATTTATTTATTTGACATAGAGACAGCGAGAGAGGGAACACAAGCAGGGGGGACTAGGAAAGGGAGAAGCAGACTTCCCGCCGAGCAGGGAGCCCGATGCGGGGCTCGATCCCAGGACCCTGAGATCATGACCTGAGCCGAAGGCAGTCGCTTAACCAACTGAGCCACCCAGGTGCCCCTCATGATTTCTTTCAATGCATTCATTGAACCAAGTTTGCAACCTATAATGTTCTAATCTTTTGCTGGAAAATGGCTTTATGTTTTCTATACTCCATAGTTGTCTTTACCCATTAGCTCTCTTAGGCATACCTAGAAAGCTCTCCTTCAGTATCCAGAATCCTGTATATTCATCCTAAAAACATAGATAGGAAAGTAATACCCTTTCAGTCATTTGCCAGTAAACACTAGAGAAAAAGACATAAAATAATTTTAAATATAAGTGGTTTACTAGACCAATAATTGATGTTATTTTTACCTATGACTCCCTAGTTTTATCATTGATTAGCTTCATCAGAGTTAATTTTATGGTGCATTAGCCTATAAATAAGTTTTAAGTAGTAAAAGTGATTTTCCTAGGTAATAATTTGAAGTGAAACCAAAAAGCAGAAATGCTCTGCTTAAAATGAGCACAGGGAACCAAGATCTAGTCAGACAGCCTTCCTTCCCCACCCTGTCTCCACGAGGAGGCTCCCAAGGCACCTCTGCTTGGCCCTGGACTCAATGGAACTAAATATGGAAACCTCTGGGAGAGTGGAAATAGCATAAATGCTGAGGCAAAAAGATCAGTCTTTCGTTTCCACTCTTATTTAGCAGGTATTTGTGAAAGCAAATATCCCTTGAGAGTCAGTCTCCTTATGAAAAAATGGGGTTAGAAATCCCTTGCTCAATGTATTATTGTAATAAACTCAAGCATACAAAAGTCCTTGGATACACTAAGTTTCATAAATATTAGTTCCCTCCTCTCTAGTCTGAGTTTGAATTGGAAAGACTATGACATATAGAAGCATTAAAATTCACATTTTATTCTTTCACAGACACACAAGGTCCAAGAGAAAGCAATGTAAACATAATATCTACAGCTTGAATTCTCATAATTAGGTTTTAGATAAGAGAATTTTTTTTTTATACCTCCACAGTATCAAAGTATGAAAACCATCAAATAAATGGGAATGAAGTTCCCTCTTGTATGTCTGGTCACATAAAAGATAATCAGAATATATGCTTTACAGGCTATTGAAATTGCTGTATCAACCACACTATTTAATATTTGTGAAGATCTACTGTAGATGTAAAGTAACTTAAATTTCTAAAATTTCATTTAAAAAAATCTCAGAAGGAAAACTCAAATTGAATACTCTTTTGATCAGGTTGATAATGCACAGTTTTTAGGAAAATCCTTCTTTCTGAGCTACCCCCTTACTTTTCTTCAGGCTAATATTTCTCTCAGCATGGAAAATAAACACACTGCCTTCCCTACTTTGGATAGTCAGATCAAAAACACAGAAGACATCTGGAAATGGGCAAACATTTCAATAGATTCAAAAATATATTAATTTTGTATTGGCACTTCTATATGGTTATTTGGACAGCTAAATAGCTACATTAAAGTTCATGTTATGGATAAGAGACATGTTCTTTTATATGAGCAGGGCTGCCTAATAAAATGATAAGGAATCATTTCTCCTAGCCCTGTTAGGGAAGCTAATGTGTAAACACTGAAGGCAGACCATGGCTTATAAAGGGCAAGGTTATGTATTTTTCCTGTCAGTGCAAGAAGAACACTCTGTGTGAAACTTCCAGCCTCAGCATGGGTGAAGTTTCTGAATTATGTTCGAAGGCACAGCCTGGCGCAAAGTCAATTTGTGAAGGAAGTGAGCATTTTCCCTGGTCTATATCAGCTACTTCGGCATTTCTACTCTTTTGCATTTGAAAGTCATTTCTGAAGAGAGGAAAGCATGTGTCCAGGCTCAATACTCTGCTCTCCAGATGGAAAATGAAGCAAACAACATGGCTTTGCCAGTAGGAGAATAAGCCAACTTCATCATGAGTGTCCTAGTCATATGCCTCCAACTTCCTACTGTACATTTCCCCTTTGGAAGCCCCTCAGGCATCCCACACTCAACCTGCACTCAACTTATCCTCTTCCTAATTAGCCATCCCCACCTCCACTTCCAGGAAATGGTGCTGCCAGCACCTAGCAGCTCATCTGGAGGTTATCCCTGGCAACTCTCTCTTCACATTTCCATCGAATCTCTCATCACTTCCACATCCTACATACCTCATTAGAATTAATCCGTCTCTCCTCATCTTCAGGGCCACCACCTTTGAAAAGCTGCCTAACTGCTCTCCTGCATTCACTCACAACCAGAGCAACTGCTTGTAAAACAAATTAGAAGTAGTTTTCAATACTTTATCATTGACTTGATGATAGAGTCCAATTTTTTTAGACCCTCCATATTATGAATTCTGGCAGTCTCTTACCTTATTCCTTTTCATTCTTTCCCTATCTTTCTCTCCCAGTCAATATGAAAATCTTTCATGTATTTGAAAGCACACGGTTCTCTCTTTTCTCTGGGCTTTTTACTGGGCTAAACCCTTTAAGTAGGAGAAACTAAATCACATCATTTGGTAGTCCCACTCAAGCTTCAAATTTCAGCCACATATCATTTCCTTTAGGGTGCCTAACGGCACTCTGTCCACCAACCACCTTTACACATCCACTTGCCAGGCCACTCTCCTGGAATGGGGACCCAGCCATGGGCTTCCAGAAGAATCCCTTAGGATTAGTACTGAAGCTCCTCTGTGCAACTGATTGCTCCAGGGTGTTTGGGAAGCAACTGAAGGTCCTAGAGAGTAAGTTCATCAAGGGGAGAAACAGAGACCAGGACCAGGGTGCCCCTCCTGAAATGTATTGCAGGTTCCTGCTGGTCCCAAGCAATGGAGGCAGATCTAAAATATCTGAAGGGGCACCTGGGTGGCTCAGTCAGTTAAGCGTCTGCCTTTGGCTCAGGACATGATCCCAGGGTCCTGGATCGAGCCCTGCATTGGGCTCCTTGCTCAGCAGGGAGTCTGCTTCTCCCTCTGCCTGCTGTTCCCCCTGCTTGTGCTCTTGCTCTCTCTCTCTGACAAATAAATAAATACAATCTTTAAAAAAATACATAAAATAAAATATCTGAAGAAGCACTCAAAAGTCAGGTTCCTGAGGCCATGCTCAGATTAAAGTCCCTATTTCCAGGAGTCTAAAGGATTGATAGAAGCCCAACTTTTCAAATTTCCTTCCCCTGGCTCAAATGACTGAAGTTGGACAGTGTGGGGGCAAAATCACCATATTAAGAATCTGTGCAAATAACAGATATTCATGGAGGCTTCCTTAAGTCAAATGGGTATGTATTATAAGGATGGAGAGATATCTAATTGAGACCCAAGGGCAGAAATATGGCTGGCCATAGAAAGAAACTAGAACAAATAATTAAAAACCTCTCAGCCATCTCTTTCAATATTTCTCATCTCTGCTTCTCACTTTGCATTCATTTCCCTTTGTCTTTACATATGCTAGATTGTTTATCCTTTATCCACAAACCAACCATGGACAGAGCACAATTCTCCTGTTTATATGTTGAAGGTCTAGCTTCTTATAGTCTCAGGTCCAAGTTGGAAGTGGTCCCAACTTAAGTTTCTGAAAGAGAGAATCTGATGGGTTCAGTGTTGCTCAGCTATCTATATCTGACCCAGTGAGCTATATCCGAAGAGGTCACATAGCAGAAACATAACACTCAGGACCACATTACTGTAACACAATGGGAGGTTGTCACAGAGAAGTTTCTGGGTTTCCTTGGTACTCACCCACCTCAGGCTTACTCCACAGGGCACCTGCCTTCGTAGTTCCCAGGTAGCTAGAAATTTCCTATGCTGCCCAGTATATCTATGTTCCCACCACCATCTAAAGAATGCACCGTACTCTTACAGGCCCCAAATCTATGTGCAACTATAAAATTCTTCCATCTTGTCTGCCCCATGAAATACTTTTTTTTCCTTTCAAAAGGCTCTAAATTGGAGAAGGAGGGTGGGGGGTATCTTGCTCCTACCAGTAGGACACCATCCTGTTAGACCTCAGAAAATGTTCTCTCCAATTCATAAAGCAACGCTCTTACTCCCAATTTTATTGCATTCCCTATTTACCATCCCCTGGTCTAAAAATTTGGCACTATTCCAAATGAATTGGGTCAGAACCCAATCTGTCCTTGCCACTGGCCAGAGCAAGAATACTGTCCCAAACCAAGGTTCCTTGCTTTGCCACTCTCCCTCTTGCTACAGAGGAACTCCTTTTCTATCTGATATGCTGCAAATTGTTCTAATGTGCTAAGAATTATTAGTACAATGGACTTGGCGACCATAAGTTTTAAGATATCCAACTGCCTGTTTTTCCTTTCCTCTTCATTATTCATGACCATATAGCCCTATCAGGCCCTTCAAAAACTGCCCAACTAACAGGGCTTGCAATGAGTGACTCTCCACGTAGTATGATCTGACAGTCTTCCATGATCCTATTTTATATTAACAAGGTAATACAAAGGCTTAGCATCCAGTCATTGAAAGGTCTCCTTTAATTGTACGTTTCCTTCCTGGTTTCCTTCCCACTACAACCCAGTACGTTTTAGGTGAAGTAAAGGAAAACTGCCATCAAGCGAGCACAGGTCTCACCCGGCTGCAGGCTGCAGAATTCCTCATACATGCTGTACTTTCTTTCAGCAGCTGTTCTTCATCTGCCCTTTTCTTCCTCTATCCAGACATTGGAACTTCTTCCAAAAGACATTTTCCCTCTTTGCCAAACTTCCCATATGTTAGAGTAAAGAATTATTCCTTGAACCCTGGGGACTCTGGTTTTAGGCTTTCAAGATTTGCAAAACAATGCTTTTTTATTCGTTCCCTCTTTTAAACAATTCAATAAAAAAGTCATTTTATCTCTATTTCCTTTCTCTCACTCTCTCATGTTCTCTCTTTGTGATATGCCATATATGAAAATGTTTATCCAGCACTGTACCATTTTTAGCTTCTTCTAGACTGGCATCTCTAAATCTCATTTTTCTAAACTACTTTCTAAAAATTATCTGATCCCATCCATACACAAATCCTCACAATATCTGCCAAAAGCAGTAAAAAGGGCAGGTGTTACTTTGCTCAATAAAAAAACCAGACTTTTGGTGAAATTTAATACAACTCTATTTGAAACAATAAAAACAAAACTTTTCCATTTCTCAATGTGTCCACTAGATGGCAGAGTAGTCCTCCATTTTTATTTCTATGGAAAAGGCCCCTTACAGCTAAGTTTCTTTCATGTAGAGCATATTGTGTTGCTCGATTTATTTTCAAAATCTATCTTCTGATGCTCTGTCGAGTTATTAAAAATAAAGACAGCAAAAGTTATCATCTAATGAATACATGCCATATAGCTCATTATGATTTGCTTTATGATTATAAGCACATATACACAAATAATGATAAAATGAATACTTTATGATATAATAATGGTGATAAGGTCAATGAGAAATAAAATACTACTCCACTAGGTATTCCTATTTTATATAACTGAAAAAGAAGCTTTAACAAACTTAAATAATTTTAACTGTGACTGAAGTTTCAGAAATGTCTACAATACCTTCATTTCTGTTTCTACTCAAAGGTGAAAGTGTGCCAAACCAGTATGTGGAGAGGATAATGCTATTTCTGGGTCATATTACCATTCAGCGAACTCTCTGTTCCTCTCATTGACTAAAGGGATTATTTGGATTTTTAGAAATATAGCTTTTTAAAAGGTTAAGTAGTATAAAATAAAATACCTTGATTATATCCATAAGCAATGAGTGGTAAAGTAATGGTTTGGATTTTCTGGTAAACGGTACTTAAAATTTTTTTTTAAGTTTCCAAAGCTAAAAACATGTTCTTTTGAATAAACTCTGCCAATTTTTTACAAAATGTATAACACTAGATACTGAACCAAAGAAATATATGCAACTCTCCAATAGAAATTTCACTTTTATAAATTAATTCTCTACTCCAGTGGATTTAAAACTGTGCCCTACAAAGTGCTGGGGGTTCTATGGGGACCTGTGTGGGGCCTTTGCCCAGACAGTAGGAAAAAGGTCTGACTCTACTCACTCTCCTATTTCAACCAGATTGTACAGACATTCATCCTTTCCTCATACTGGGCAATCCCTTTTATTTTAACAAAAAAATTTACTGCTAAAAAAGACACTGGATGTCTGTTATTAAATATAAGTTGAATGAAAATAAGTTGGTATATATGAAAGTAAGGATTCTATCTTCGCCAATGGCAAAAAAAATGACAATGTGATTAATTCGGTAAAAATAAAATCATAATTTTATGTCAAAAAATTAACACTAGATTGCAGCTATCATATAAAAAAGCAAATTTGTTTAATTGGATTTGTTATTTTAATCATTTTGTCATAGCCTGTGATTGAATGAAATACACTTACAGCAAAGAAAATGAAGGAAAGCAAGAGATTTAAGAAGCAAATAATGTGCTCACAGGCCTGACACTGGCCCTGATTCTGTTACAGAGGATTCAGGGGAGGACGGACTTACACAAATACCTATGCATGTAGAGATATGTTGATAAGAACCTGTCCTATGTAAAGGGAAGAACAATGTGAGCACAGAGGGGATAGGACATTGTCTTAGAGTGGATAATTCTTTAAACCCTATCTTTTGGGCTTTAAGTGCTTATGCTCTGCTTCTCTTGTATACATCTCATATGAATCTTAAATTAGTACAGAGACACAAGATGTCATATATATATATATATATATATATATATGAAGGATTTTAATACCCATATGTATAATAAAGAATCTTCACTCTCTGATGCTGAGGTCCTCATTAATTTCTACCAAAATGAGAAATCTTATTTGCATGGGATATCCTGATTACTACAGGATCACTGTTGCAAAGTATCTTCCCTAGGATGTTCTGTCTCTCTCTGTCTCTTGCTTACTCTCTCTGTCTCTGTCTCTCTCTATAAACACACACAACCCTTTTTTTTTTTTTCTCTATTTCCTTGCAAATACTGGTTTTACATGCGAGCTGAAGACTCTCTTGGGGAAAAAAAAGAACTAGGACCACGTCCCAAGTTGAGCTGAGACATATGTAAACTATGTCTGAAGTCTGAAGACTTTAATGTGCAAAGTAATAACAATTGCAAAGGGCGTTGTGGGGACTCTGAGAGGATCCACAAAGGGGGAAGGACTCTGGAATTCTGAGGTGGGTCCAGAGAGAGGATCCAAGGTTGAGAGGATAGCATGTTTTTGTTAACAACAGAGCAGTGGTTAGCTGATGATAAAGAGTTATATGTGGGAAGCAAAAATAATAATCTGATTAAAATGGATAACACCTTGGAAAACAAATAATACAGAAGTGAGGAAATTATCCTTCATCTTTCAGAGAAGACTGTTGTCCTTGGGGCCAGAACAACCCCAGGTAACTTTTGTCAGAGAGAATGCCTCTTAGGGGAGACAGTTAAAGGGAGCACCTTGAGTCCTGGGGCACCCTTGGGTAGTTCATGAACAGATATAAAATGCCCTTGAAGTTTCCTGAATCAATCACAGTAAGATCCCACATTCACAGTGAACTAATGGAAGCCTGGAAGTAATGTCAATGTATCCCCATGACTCTAGGTTGAATATTCCACAATGCTCTCTGCAGGGCGTGCAGAAGGATATTTTGGAGTGTGTTTTCAGAAGGCAGCTATGATGCCACAAACAATTTATCTCTGACCAGAGGAGGTGTTAATTGCTGATTGCCATATGGCCAATTCCTCAAGGCCATACAAAGCAAGTAGACAGCTGCACAGTAACCATCCTTTAAGACTGACAGTGGCTATCTCTGGTCACCTCAGACATATTTGTAGGGCACCTACCTAAAGTCCCTTAGGAATCCAGTGGAGCATTTTCCTACAATGAGATGCATTCTCACTTCAAATATCATAAACAGAAAACTGTTAGATACTTACGGATGTATGCACCTGTGTGTATGTGTGAAACAATGTGATGATCATAAACACATTATGCTCAAACAGGTTCAAGTGGCCATGTTGTGTTCTTGAAAAATCCTGTATACTAGCTATCACAGTACACAGTGTCCCACCTTATCATGACTAATTTGGTTAAATACTTTTGTCTCCAACCTATGTTAGATGAAGACAAAAACCACATCTCCTTCACCAAGGAATCCCAAGCATTTAATAAGGCACATAGCTCCGTCTAGTAAGTCTTTATCGAGTGAATGAATGAATGAATGAATGACTAGAGCAGCTATGTAATCTTCTGGGATACCTAGTAAAAGTCCCTAAGTATTTTATAAACCAAACCAGCTAGTGCCACCCATGCGTATACAGTGCACACACACACACACACACACACATTCTCTCAAAGCTGCTTGTCCCTTTTTATTTATTGCTTCCTTCACTCTGAGTAATCAAAACCTTCCCTCCGTTATATACTAGCCATGTGACTTTAAGAAAGACTTTTTATGTTTCTCTGAGATTTAGTTTCCTCCGTGCAAAATGTTTATCATAATGGTTTCATGCACTGTAACTATGAGGACTGAGCAATAGAATCCATGCTAAATACCTGGTTATGTGGTCATAACCTCATCACCATAAATGAAAGGCAGGGGTGAAAAAATACGGAGAGTATCAGGAGTGTTTTCTCTGTACTGAGAAGGGGCTTTTTTTTTTTTTAAAGTTAAGTTGGTAATAATACAACAAAATAATTTAATTCCATATTTAACAGAGTAGTAGTTTATGAGAGCAAGAGGCTCCCTGCAGGAGAGTTTCTTGATTAATTTTGAGCACAGATTGCCTGAAGGGAACAGCTAACTACAAAGCATGTAATTACAGACTTGCCACCTTACAGGTGACTTTAGTGTCAGAATTTCTTCAAGACACATAATGTGATGATAAGGTTAATATCCTGACCTAGAAAAAGGTATTTTCACCTGAATTGTTGATCAAGTTTTTAAGGTAAGAATTCAGGATCTGACTTTTGAGGTTCAAAACTACTTTGAATTGTCATTTAATCTGAACTACTCTTAGGATACATCATTTGCAAAATTTTCTAAACTGTTTTCTCAAGCTGTTCCAGGTTGGGCATAAATTAGCTATTTGTAAACAGATTAAAAAAACAATTTCTCCGTGACCATTTGACTTAAGTATTAAATGATCCACACATGGTGTGTGTGTGTGTATGTGTGTGTGTGTGCGCGTATGTTGTTTATCCTCTGCATCCAGATATTAATGAGTTAGTTGACATTTACCTGACTTTGGATTAAAAACAAAACAAAAAAAACTACATAAAGATTTATTTATTTGACACACAGAGAGAGCACAAGCAGGGGGAGTGGCAGGCAGAGGGAGAGGGAGAAACAGGCTCCCACGGAGCAGGGAGCCCATGTGCGGCTCCATCCCAGGACCCTGAGATCATGACCTGAGCCGAAGGCAGACGCTTAACCAACTGAGCTTCCCAGGTGCCCTATGGATTACATAGTCTTTTAAAGATTTCCTAACGGTGCTACTAATCTGGTCTCCTTGGACACCCTAAAGATGGGCCATGATGCCACTGAATAGGGAGAAAGAAGCTAATTGGGGACGGATATAGGTTGCTCAGTGCTTCCTCAATACTTACTGCGTTTTGCACCAGCTTTCATTTGTAAAGAGAAATAAGCTGCCAGAAACTTTGAAAATCACTGCTTTAGATAACCACTGCTACAATTTACAGATGAGAACCTAACTTCAGTTTACTCTGGTTTGCCTTGCCCAAGGGCAGAAAGCTATTCTTTTTAGTCATTCTTGAACTAGGAAAAAAAAAAAAAAAAACATTTTAGTCATCCTTGAAAAAAAGAAACACTTTATTTTTTTAAAGATTTATTTATTTTAGAAAGAAGAGTAGAGAGAGAGAGAGAGCAAGTGGGGGGAGGCAGAGGGAGAGAATCTCAAGCAGACTCCCCACTGAGCGTGGAGCCTGATCTCAGGACCCATGAGATCATGACCTGAGCTGAAATCACGAGTCAGACCCTTAACCAACTGAGCCATCCAGGTGACCCAAAAAAAGAACACTTTAATAATAAGTGGTCTCAAATGTCTAATTTTAACGTCATGGCAAAATAACTGAATGAATTAGTCCTGGTATCATAGATTAGAAAATTTTGAAGTGCTCTCACTAGCAGCATCCTTAAAGTCCAGATTTCTACTAACAGTCTGTTGGAGGACATTTAAGTTTTCTCTAACATGGTTCTAAAAAATTTTAGAGGGGAGATACTTAAAGCTCATTTTTCAAGCAAGGTCTCTCTTGTGATTTATTCATTTTTAAATTATTCATCTTCCACATGTTAATTTTTCATTAGTGCACAGGACAGAATAAGTTGCTACTTTTATAGAATATTCACTAAAGCGGAAGAAACAGACAGTAATAAGTAAACAAATAAAAAGGAAAAATAATATAACATTTATAGTAAACTTATAGTAATAAGCATTACATAAAATAAACCAGGACAAGAGATAAAGAGTGACTGGTAGGGGTGGGCATTGTTATTTTCAATAAAGTGATTAAGAGACATCCTTCAGGAAGTCATTCATTTTAGAAAAGACCTTAATGACAAACAAGAGTCAACTCTCTGCTTATCTGGTAAAAGATACTGCAGTGAGCAGACATTAAAAAGTAAAGAAAATTCCCACAAAGATCAGGAAATCTTCTAAGGAAGTCTGCTTAACAAATGTTCCTGCCCAGCTGGGCAAGCTTTTAGATATTTTGGCTCAGTGTCCAAAGTACTGAAGGCTTAAGCTAACCAACCCTCCCAGATTTGGGGTTTTGTTTGCCACATGTTGAAAGTCAGAGGATGTGAGTGTGGGAAAGTTTCTCTCCTGAGTAAGAACATTGAGTGGTATCCGATGAATTCCTCTTCTGCTGTGAGCAAATGCTTCATTTTGTGTGCTTTAAAGTGATGCCAGAGTCATCAAACTATGTGTGTTTCTTTCTATTTTTTCTCCATTTTCCTCATCTGAAAATCTTGAGCATATTCATATACATCATATAACTAAACAAACAGGCAATACAGTAGCCTGTTCTCACTCTGTTGCTCCCTGTGGCTAGACAATTTCTTATTTGAGTTTCCTGACATATTTCCCAATAAGACATTCTGTGTTCCTTATAAAGGGGTTTTAGTGTTTAACTCCCATGAACTTAATTAAAGTAAGAATCAATCCTTCACTCTGTTTTATACTGTTTGCAAGTAAGATCAATAAACTGACATTTTACAAATAAAATACATTGGCTGGATATCAACTGTTGATATGTTAAAAGAAAAAAGCAAAAGAGAAAAAAATCTCAATCCTAGTCAACACGTAAATGCACTGCATAAGCAAATCATATCTCAAAATATTTACGTATAAATGTTTGTGCCCCAAAATATTGACACATCTCTCCTTTGTTCTCAATTTATTTGTATATCAATGAAATTGCTAAATAAATTGCTGCTGCCAATCCTGCTTCTTCACTTGGCTCTGTTGGCAAAACTTTTGTGTTATACTTTAAAAATCAATGAAGAAGTAGCTAAAAGGAACAACCTGTAGAATACTCAATAAATACTTGCCCAAAGCATGATCACCTGACCAAAGCACTAACACTGGACATTGGACCTATTTGCCTTTCCTCCAAAGCTGTGACAATGCACAAATCTCTGAGTAAAACTCTCCTCCCGGCATAAACCTAGATAAACCTCATCACATAAGTCTGGAAAAGGGGTTCTAAACCTGCCTCTGCTCCTACAATTTGTGTGGTCCTAGATACACTCAACCTTTTTTGAACTCCACTTTTATGGTTTGTAACATGATGGTTTGGTCTACATGACATCAGGAGTTCTTGTGGGTTTACATTTCTGGCCCTAAGGTTTCCGCTGGTCTGTTTGTTTCTAGTCAGCCAACCTAAGTCCTCTCTCCTGTGGAGGCTGATTTATGAACTAGATTCACTGCTTTTTTTTTTCTGGGATTTGTAAATACAGAGAAATGAGCCTGAAGGTTGGGACAAGAGACCAGAGGAGGAGGGAGGAGGGATATAACACACCTTCCACCACCACACTTAAGAGCAAACTCTTCACATTTCCATTCGGGTATAACTCCCAGGCAGGAAAGTATCTTGGGGTAAGTATTTAAGGAGGAACTGGTGAGCCTCTCCCCTCTTGTAGGATTTCTTCAGGCTTGCCATGCTAGTCAAAAACATGTGTTGAAAGACTTACCCAAGAACAGTGAAGGCATTTCCTTTTGCAGGAAAACAATATAGAATTTGGGAGGTCCAGTACAGACATCTATTGCAGAGTGTAATGCCTTTCTTTGATAATATATAAGCACAGTGCAGGCTAGTATTTTGAAGATTTCACATTCACAGTTGGAATATTGGAGATGAGCCTATGGTGTGTGAGTATGAATCACTGGCTGTAGGACTGACTGATATGCAGTATTTTTTTTAGTGAATGAAACTAGATGCTCTCCCACCATCTGGAGTTTAGTGGGTATTAACTCTAATTAAGACCAGAATAGAGACAGTTCACAATTTTAAGTCATACCTACTGTATTTGATAAAGTAAATTATATTGAATTAAGACACTGGAGAACTTGAGGATTCAAAAAAGTTTTGGCACACATTCTTTGTACATATCAAACACGTTCTCCATTTGAAAAACATATCTGCATATATATTTTAGAACATTTGGTACTTATAATAAAACTTATTATAGACTGGGTTTGTGTCACCACGAAGTTCATATGTTGAAACTCTAATCCCCCAATATGGGGATGGTTATATGGAGATAGAGCCTTTGGGAGGCAATGAAGTCATGAGGATGGAGCCCCATGAGGGGATTACTGTCCTTACAAGAAGAGAAAGACACTAGAGCTCTGTCCACCCTGGAAAGATAACATGAGAAGATGGCCATCTACAAACAGGAAAAGAACTCTCCTTAAAAACCGAGTTTACCTGAACCTTGATCTTGGGCTTCTCAGGCTCCAAACTGTGCAAAACAAATGTTTATTGTTTAAGCTATCCATTGTATGGTAATTTGTTATAGAAATCCAAAAAGACTCACAGTGTGTTTTACATATTTGATCTTTTTCATGGTAACCTTTGTTTACTTCTGAGAGAAGATGATGGTTTGAAAAAGCAGTTCTGTGTTTGATAATGTGCATAATCTGCTATAAAGTGTCTCTGCCTTCTTAGGAAATTACCATTTTGGTTAATGGACATTTTGATATTTTATTTTATTTATTTTTAAAGATTTTATTTATTTATTTGACAGAAAGACAGCGAGAGAGAGAACACAAGCAGGGGGAGTGGGAGAGGGAGAAGCAGGCTCGCCGCTGAGCAGGGAGCCCAATGCGGGGCTCGATCCCAGGACCCTGGGATCGTGACCTGAGCCAAAGGCAGTCGCTTAACCAACTGAGCCACCCAGGTGCCCCTACACATTTTGACATTTTAAATAACAAAGCCACCTATTTAAAAAATCAAACTGGAAGATAAGATATCTGTTTCTGAAAAGGGCTGAATTGTCTGTATCATCTAGTTGAACAGGTCTTCTAAGTTTTCAAATGTTACTAATTTAAAAGCAAACTACATGAGACTTCAGCCTGAGAAATTATATTAAAATATTCCACTTACAACTAATTGGTATTTTCCTGCCCTGCCTATATCTTCATCATTTGAAGACTTTTCCTAGTTCATTGAGCTTCTGGTACCTAAAACACAGAGCTAAGTTGTAGATGTAACTAGAAAATGGAGAATCCAGTCCCTATTTTTTCCCTGTAGTCCAACACAGCAGGCTCACTGGCCTGCTTCTGGATTGGTGGTCAACGTTGGAAATCAGGTGTGGACATTTGTCACCTAGAGTGACAAAATGCCTACTTTCCCATCACATGTCAACACCTTTACACTTTTTCTGAGAGAGTACTGGCTCTACTGTCTATATTCCTTGCTTTGAACCTACGTGGGGATAATTGGCACAGCCATATTGGAACATTCAGAATCTTCATACTCTGCCACAAAAGTGAAACAGAACATTGGTGGTACAGTTATTAAATATAGCCCTTGGCAGGACATTTTGGCTGGTAATGTCAGATACAGAACATCCAATTCATGATTTTACTGGTTCCAACCCCTGAAGGTATTGTTGAGGTAACCATAGTGAAGTAAGCATAGTAAAGTAACCTGTTTTTCTTATACTCATTCATTTTTTAATTAAGATTAAAAGCACAATTCTTCATGCTTCATGAAAAGCTGGTTTCACAACTGAGTTTATAAGAAACTCAATTCCTTTGGGCCAGAAATGTATTAAAACATAAGTTAATTTTTGCAATAATTTTTTCAGAGGGTCTACTAAAATCTATTCTGAATCCCAATATGGATCTGTCTTCCCATTAGGCATAAATTTGTAAAAACAAATAAAAAGCTTGTCTTTAATTGTAGTTAAATTTAATGAAATCTTGTGACAATAGGCATCTCTTGTTTCCAGACAAAACCTCAGGAACTTTCTGAGCTCTTGATTTTCTAATGCCAGTTCTATAATGGAATTTGTATGTAAAAACCATGAAATCCAACATAAAACAGGAAAAGTAGGAAATCCTCCTTTGACTTTGTTTTCTATTAAAGAAAAATGAGATCACAGATATAGAGCCAAATATACAAAAAAAAAAAAGATACTGAAAATACACTATTGACATCAGGATGCAGGAGGGCTACAGTATTCAAAGTATGCATGCTTATTAAGGTCTCCTTTTATGTGTGTCTCTAGTGAATGTGAGGCCCTCAATTGTAAGACACACTCCATTTTATTGTTTTTCTGATGTGAAGCGTCATACTAACAGCCTCCTTCCAACATCACACTGAGAAGCCCACATCAGAGCCCCAGTTCCAAGAAATACAGGAATTTACTGGTGAAGGGGAAGTTAGAAATGATGTTGTCTGGCCTATTCCTTCATTGATAAAAGTGAACACTCAGAAAAGTGAAATGAATTGTTTTTCATCACTCAAGTAATTCACTGATTTAACATACATTTATTGAGTAGATAGTGTGTGTAAGGTCCTGTGCCAGGAAGTTAAGTTGGAAAGATAAGTAAGATAATATCCCACAGTAGAGACCTCTAAACTGAGCATTAAAATCATTGAGGAACTTCCAGAACAGAGGAAGGATATCTAACCCATCTTAAAGCAGTCAAGAAAGATAAGAGACTGGTGAGTGCAGAAAAGGCCCTCCATGGCACAGAGTGCCACAGCAATGGCGTGGTGGTTAGAAACAGCCTTTCCAGGATTGTGAAGCATTAAATAGGCCTTAAGTAGCTGTAGGAGATGGGGCTGCAAACAGAAGCATTCTGTGATCGTGAGAAATATTTTCAGCTGTTACAAAAGAGGCTCTACATTTTCTGATTTTGGTGAATATTTTTTTTTTTCTTTTTTCTAATAACCTGTAAAGTGTTTTCAGAGAGCCACTTACCTTTACTAATTGTATTAGTCCTTCCACTCTCCATTCTTCTGGTGGGACAAAATTAACTTCTAATCCACTTTTAACTTTCTTTCCTCTCCTTCACTTCCCCACTTCACAGAAACTTGAAACAGCTTTTAAAAAACACTTCAAATCCATTATTTCTGCTTGAAAGTTTATAAGTAGTTGAAAGTGCTTATGTCAGCCCAAATGATCATATCTGAACAGTGTCAGCACTCCCGAATTTGGAACATGTAACAACAGAGTTCAGCATTACTTTGCCTCATTCCAGTCAGACCAGAGGAGCTACTTACTTCCCTAAAGAGACTAATTGTTGAGTGATGGCTACATATGAATGCGAGCTGGACATTATATATAGAGAGAACAGTTTTCATCATAAACAATTCTCACTGTCAATGTATCTGAGATAAGATTTTTGAGCAAAAGCCCATGGAAAGTTTCCTTCCAACGACCCTCCCCTAGATTTCAAGATTTCCCAGGTCTGTGGTTTCATTATGACCTAGATTTTAGTGTTCAAAGAAAGCCTTTAGGACCTAGTTAGTAGGAAACATTGAAGCTGCTACTTAAGGTCAAAGTCACTTAGCCATTCATGACTTTAGATAGTGAAAAATAAGGGATTTAAACACATGTAGTTTCTATGAGACAAGCCTCTGTGATTGTTTCCAAGATACCACACAGCCCATCTTGAGGAGCCATTAAACATGGTGGAGTTGGAAATCCATTGGATTGGATATCCAATCCTTCTATTCTTTTTCTTTTTTATTTATTTTTTATTTTTTAAGATTTTATTTATTTTTATTTTGAGAGAGAGAGAGCACAAGAGGGGGGAGCGGGAGAGGGAGAAGCAGACTCCCTGCTGAGCAGGGAGCCCGATGTGGGACTCGATCCCGGGACTCCAGGAGCCGAAGGCAGTCACTTAACCAACTGAGCCACCCAGGCGCCCCCTTCTATTCTTTTTCAAATAAGACTTGGAAAAACAGGTCATTTAATACTTCTCTATGGATCCACTACAGTCTATGGGAGACTACAGCAAAGAATTTAAGAGCTTTGAAATCAGAAAAGCTTGATAATGAATCCTTCCTTAGTTATGTACTATGTAACAATGTTTAAACTAATTATACCATGTCAGGTTTGGTATGAAGGTTATGCTAAACATACATAATTTTCTGGAAAAATCTGTGTGAAATTGGCAATTTTTCTTTCTTAAATATTTAGTAGGGCTCCGTTGGAAAATTATCCAGGCTTGAAGGTTTCTTACGGGAAACTTTTGATTACAAATTTAGTATCCTGGTAATTATAAGACTATTTAGACTTTTTACTTCTACTTCTGCTAGACAAATAAGTGGTAACTTTGCCATTTCATCTAAATTTTCAAATTCATTGCTATAAATTGTTTATAATGTCATCTTATAATATTTTATTATCATAAGGATTTATTGGGCTGTCCCTCGGTTAAAAATTTGTGATATTGGTAATTTGTGTCCACTCTTATTTCTTCATAAGTATCACCAGGAATTTATCAATTTTATAGTTTCCAAGAAAATATTTGGTTTTACTTATCTTTATTGTGTGTGTATATATTGTCCAATGTATTTTTTCTGATTTTATCTTTATTATTTTCTTCTTTCTACATTCTCTTAATTCAAGTTACTATTATTTTTCTAAGTCCTTGAGATAAATGTTTAGATCATTATCTATCAGCCTTTTTTCTTTTCTAATATATACATTTAAGAATATACACTTCCAGGGGCGCCTGGGTGGCTCAGTTGGTTAAGCGACTGCCTTCGGCTCAGGTCATGATCCTGGAGTCCCGGGATCGAGTCCCGCATCGGGCTTCCTGCTCGGCAGGGAGTCTGCTTCTCCCTCTGACCCTCCTCCCTCTCGTGCTCTCTGTCTCTCATTCTCTCTCTCTCAAATAAATAAATAAAATCTTGAAAAAAAAAAGAATATACACTTCCATTAAAAACCTGGCTTTGGCTATATCCCACAAGTATTAAAATAGAATGTTTAAATATCATTTAGTTCAAATTATTTTCTAATTTCCTTTGTGATTTCTTTTTTGATACACAGGTCATTTCAAAGTATATTTCTTTTTTTTTTTTTTAAGATTTTTTTTATTTATTTGAGAGAGAGAGCGAGAGCAAGAGCAGGGGGAGGGGCAAAGCGAGAAGCAGGCTCTGAGCAGGGAGCCCGATATGGGGCTCGATCCTAGGATCATGACCTGAGCTGAAGGCAGATGCTTAACTGACTGAGCCACCCAGGTACCCCTCAAAGTGTATTTCTTACTTATTGTGATGAGCACTGAGTAATGTACAGAATCGTTGAATCACTATATTGTAAGCCTGAAACTAATGTAACACTGTATGTTAATTATAAAAAAAAGTAATACAGGGGTGCCTGTGTGGCTCAGTCGTTAAGCATCTGCCTTCAGCTCAGGTCATGATCCCAGGGTCCTGGGATCGAGCCCCACATCGGGCTCCCTGCTCAGTGGGAAGCCTGCTTCTCCCTCTCCCACTCTCCCTGCTTGTGTTCCTGCTCTCGCTGTGCCTCTCTCTGTCAAATAAATAAATGAAATCTTTAAAAAAAAAAAGTAATATAGAACAGTACAAATTTTTAAGAATAAATAAATAAATAATGTACTTCTTAATTTAAAAAAAAGTTGAGATTTCTATTTACCTTCCTGTTACTGTTTTTTGGCATAATATGATTGTCATCAGAGAATATAATTTACATGATTTCAACTTTAAAAATGTACTAAAATGTGCTTTATGACCCAAAAATGGTCAATTTTCAATGTTTTCTATACACCTGAAAAAAAATGTATTCTGTAGTCAAAGGTATATATTTATCACATGCATTAATCCAAATTTGTTAACTGTACTGCACAAATCTTCTGTATCCTCCTCATTATACTGAGATTGTTCCATCAGTTAGTAAGAGAGTTTTATTAAAATAGTCAACCCTGATTTAGGATAATCTAATCTTCCTTCTATATCGATCAAAATTTACTTTACATGTTGAGGTCATGCATTGGGTGCAAACAAAATTAGAATAGTTCTAGCTAATCATTAAATTTAATTCATTTGCACCATACCATGATGCTCTTTTCTTATAATAATGCCTTATACCTTAAAATCTACTTTGTCTGATATTAATAACCCCTATGATTTTCTCCTTTTTAGTGTTTGCATGTGTTTCTAACCCTTTTATTTTCAACTTTTCTGTGTCCTATGTTTTACTTGTTCTCCGTATTTTATATTCCTGTGCCACAGGGCAAGACCACCATCACCTATCAACACCTCGATAAGACTTTTTAACCCAATCAGGTACTTTTTGTAATTAGTCCATTTTAATTTATCCCAAGTCAATACATTTGGTGATGTATTTTAGAATTATGGCTACCTTTTTACTATGTACTTTCTATGTTCCCTGATTTCTACTCTTCTTGAATTGATAGAATATTTATATCTTTGCATTTTCTATGACAGTTTTATATTATATGTCTATTGTTATAGTGATTACCCTAGAAATGACTATAGATATTAATTGACATTTTTATCCTTTTCCTTTTGAAACTTGAAAAAGTTTTAGAACAGTAACACCAAACACAGAATGCTATTATTATATATTTAAATTGCATATAGGAATATATTTTTAAATCTTCCAAGATATTATTGTTATTGTACTATACATTAATATGCATTTATATTTACCTATGTATTTCATTATATTTTATTCTTAATTCCTTTCTGCATCTCCATATTTTTATTTTGTGTATTTTTCATTTGAAAAACATCATTTGAAGAGTATCTGTTGCTTGAAAGTTGCTTAGCTTTTGTTTGTCTGATATCCTTTTATTTCACCCTCATTTTTGAAGGATATTTTTGTTGAGTATAGATCCTAGATTGGTAATTCATCCTTTTGGTATATCGAAAATGCTCTCCCAAGGTCTTTTGGGACATATTATTGGGATTATATTATTGCAACGAAGACAATATCTATTTATATAAATTCTGAAATTTGAAAAAAAGTATCTTTTTTTATCCTTCACATTTTAAGATTTTTATTGTTGCAATTTTTTTTTCTCAGTGTAGGAATTTTTGTTTTTGTTTTTTTTGTTTTGTTTTGTTTTCTTGAGTATTTTTTATTCTTGCTGTTTGGGGTAATAGGTCTTACTGGATCTGTGGCTTAATATTTTTCATAATTTTTCAAAAATTCTCATCCACAGTATCTTTCAACATTACTTTTGTCCCTCCTTTACTCTTTTCTTTCAGAAAAAAAAAAATACTTTTAATGTATTAGC
Organism: Neomonachus schauinslandi; assembly: GCF_002201575.2. Taxonomy (NCBI): domain Eukaryota; kingdom Metazoa; phylum Chordata; class Mammalia; order Carnivora; family Phocidae; genus Neomonachus; species Neomonachus schauinslandi. Next base: position 99,381,070 of record NC_058404.1, read on the forward strand.
TCTATATTTCACACTTTTTTGATTGTTGTTATTTTCCAGCTTTTCTTAATGCTAGATATTTTTTTTTTGATCTATTTTTTAGGTCATTAATTCATCTTCACTCAAAAAGGAGCATTTGATCTGTTGTTAATATTTTAAATATGGTTATTGTACATTTTAATTTTAAAATTTATATTTGGTTCAATTTCAATCTGTTATATCACCTTTTAGAGTTGCCAAATATCTGTTGATATCTTCAAGATTGAATGCTACTTCTTTGAACACACAAAATAGAGTTCTTATATACTGTGTATCTGATAGTGCCATTATCTATAGTCTCTAAGGGTCTGTATTGAAAAAAGTAGTCCCTGGTTTTCTACCCAAATATTGCCTCTGCAAAACTCTGTGGTTCTTCTCATTCTTCTGGCTCTTGCTTCATTTTTCCTGTTTCCTCATATGCTTGATTATCTGTGTATTGGATATTATATTTAAGAAATTATTTATAGGAACTCTCTCCTAAAAACTATAAAACATTTCTGAGAAAAAATAAATTAGTCTTAAATAAATGGAGAGATACACCATGTTTGTGGACTGAAACACTGAACACTGCTAAAAAGGCAATTCTCCCCCAAATTGGCCTAGAAATTTAATGCAATCCTAATAAAAATCCCAACAGTTCGGGGCACCTAGGTGGCTCAGTTGGTTAAGCGACTGCCTTCGGCTCAGGTCATGATCCGGGAGTCCCGGGATCGAGTCCCGCATCGGGCTCCCAGCTCAGCAGGGAGTCTGCTTCTCCCTCTGACCCTCCTCCCTCTCATGCTCTCTGTCTCTCATTCTCTCTCTCTCAAATAAATAAATAAAATCTTAAAAAAAAAAAATCCCAACAGTCCTTATATTTTTTTAGACATTGCTAGTAAGTTGTAAATTTTTATGGAAATATAAAGAATTAGAAAAACAAAACATTTTAAAAAAACAAAGTTAAAAAAGTTTCTATACCTGATTTTAAGGTTTACAATACAGTGGCAGTTATCAAGAAAGTTTACTATCAGTGGAATGATAGATATACAGATCCACGGGAAGAACAGAATGTCCATAAATAGACCCACATCCTTACTTCATATTATATACCAAAATTAACTCAAAACAGATTACAGGGGTGCCTGGGTGGCTCAGTCAGTTAAGAGTCTGCCTTCAGCTCAGGTCATGATCCTGGGGTCCTGGGATCGAGTCCCGCATCGGGCTCCCTGCTCAGTGGGGAGCCTGCTTCTCTCCCTCTGTGATCTCTCTCTCTCTCTCAAATGAATAAATAAAATTTTCAAAAAAACCCAAAACAGATTACATATCTAAATGTAACCAACTAAAGCTATAAACCTTCTTGAAGAAAATGTAGAAGGAAATCTTTAAGACTGTGGTGCAGATAATCTCTTAGATAGACTACAAAAAACACTAACCATCAAAATATGAAAAATAAGATTTTTCAAAATTAAAAAAATTGCTCTTTCAAAGACACCATTAAGAAAATAAGTGTAAGCCACTAGTTGGAAGATAATGTGCACAGCACATATATCTAATAAAGGACTATCTAGAAAATGACTGAAACACGATAATAATAACCCAATTTTTTAATGGATAAACTTGCAAATGGATTATAGAAAATGAGATTAAGAATAAAAAAAGCATAATAGTAGGGGCGCCTGGGTGGCTCAGTCAGTTAAGCAGCTGCCTTCGGCTCAGGTCATGATCCCAGGGATCCTGGGATTGAGTCCCACATTGGGCTCCCTGCTCAGCGGAGAGCCTGCTTCTCCCTCTCCCTCTGCCTGCCTCTCTGCCTACTTACATTCTCTATCTGTCTGTCAAATAAGTAAATAAAATCTTTAAAAAAAAAAAGCATAATAGTATTTTAATAGTCCAATAATAAAAAGTTTTGGATTAGGTAGTTACCAAGAAATACTTAGAAATAAAAAGACAGGGAAGTAGAAAAGATGGCAGATGAGTAGGGGACCCTATTCCATCGAGTCCCGGAATTGAGCTGGATATCTACCAGACCACTCTGAACACCCACGAAATCAACCTGAGATGTAAGAAGATAGATGTGGACCTCTACAAAGAGAATATTGCAGGCAGTTGGCTTTGAGGTATGAAGCAGGGAGCCATGATTCTGCAGGCAGATATCAGAAGATAAATGGAAGGGGGAGGGAGCCATGGGGATCCTGCACCGCCAGTGAGTGACAGCCTCTCGCACACCCAGGGCACAGACTTGCAGACCAGAAGCGGTGGGGAAAGGACTTTAGGGCAGCCCCCCAGACTGAAACCTAGAGTGGCAGGGCTGCACATGTGAACTGGGGGTGGTTGACGGTTTTAGAAGCACAAAGGGCAGAGACGTGCCCCTGAGCCCCGACCTGGAGGCGAGGACTGGGAGCCCTGCTGAGGGGTGCACAACCCAGGACGCTGCAGTTTATAGCAGCACAGACAGAAATGGAGATAGTGTGGCCTGGAGAGCTCAATGAAGAACAGACTGTGATCTCTCTGCTCTGAGGCAGAGGGTTGGAAATGACCTCTTCTGCTCTGACTCTCAGAAGAGATGCAGAAAGCCACCAGGGAAAGCTGCCAGAGAACAAAAGCCCCCCAAAACCGGTTTTCCCAACCTCTGCCCAAACAGGGTTGCCTGAGTAACAGTGTGGCAGGCCCCTCCCCCAGAAGACAGGCTGGAAGAACCAGAGGTCGACAACCCTAAGGTCCCTATAAAACAGGTGCATCTTGCTTGGGTTCTGGTCAATAATTTGGACTCTGTACAACCACCCTTCAAAGAATGACTAGGAGGAAGAACTCCCAAAATAGGAAAGACTCAGAGACTGTGACTTTTGCCACAGATTTACAAATGGATACAGATATAACCAAGATGTCGGAAATGGACTTCAGGGTAACAGTTATGAAGACAATAGCTAGAATGGAGAAATCGATTAATGGCAACATAGAGTCTCTAAGGGCAGAAATGAAAGCTGAACTGGCAGAACTTAAAAATGCTACCAATGGGATCCAATCTAATCTAGATCATCTAACAGCTAGGGTAAACAAGGCAGAAGAACGAATTAGTGATCTAGAAGACCAATTGATAGAAAAGAAGAAAAAGGAGGCCAGGGAGAAACAACTCAAAATCCATGAAAACGGAATCAGAGAAATAAGTGACACCATGAAATGTTCCAATGTCAGAATTATTGGGATCCCTGAGAGTGTGGAGAGAGAGAGAGGACTAGAAGATATGTTTAAGCAAATCATAACTGAGAACTTCCCTAATCTGGGGAATGAAACAGAGGTCCAGAGAGGACCCCTCCCAAGATCAAGGAAAACAGGCCAATGCCCTGGCATGTAATATCAAAACTCACAAATCTTAGAACCAAGGAAACCATCTTAAGGGTAGTTAGGGGGGAAGAGATTCCTTACATACAGAAGGAGGAACATCAGAATAACGTCAGACCTATCCACAGAGAACTGGCACGGCAGAAAAGCCTGGCAAGACATATTCAGGGTACTAAACGAGAAGAACATGCAGCCAAGAATACTTTATCCACCAAGGCTGTCATTTAGAATGGATGGAGAGATGCAGAGCTTCCAAGACCAGCAGAAACTGGAAGAATATGTGACCCCTAAGCTAGCCCTGCAAGAAATATTAAGGGGGGTTCTATAAAAGGAGAAAGACCCCAACAGTGATATAGAACAGAAATTACAGAGACAATCTCTAGAAACAAGGACTTCACAGGCAACATGATGACAATAAATTCATATCTTTCAATAATCACTCTCAACATGAATGGCCTAAATGCTCCCATAAAACCACATAGGGTTGCAGATTGGCTAAAAAGACAGGACCCATCCATATGCTGTCTATGAGAGACTCATTTTGAACCTACACATACATCCAGACTGGAAGTGAAGGGATGGAGATCCATCTTCCACGCCAACGGACCTCAAAAGAAAGCTAGGGTAGCAATTCTTGTATCAGACAAATTAGATTTTAAGCTAAAGGGAGTAGAGACACAGAAGGACACTACATCGCTCTTAAAGGGTCTATCCAACAAGAAGATCTAACAATTGTAAATACGCCCCCAACAAGGGAGCAGCCATCTACATAAACCAACTGTTAACCAAAATAAAGAGTCATATTGATAATAATATGTTAATTGTAGGAGACTTCAATACTCCACTCTCAGCAATAGAGAGATCATCTAAGCAGAAAATCAACAAAGAAACAAAAGCTTTGAATGACACAATGGACCAGATGGACTTCATAGATATATACAGAACATTCCATCCTAAAACAACAGAATACTCATTCTTCTCGAGCGCACATGGAACTTTCTCCAGAATAGACCACATACTGGGTCACAAATCAGGTCTCAACCGATACCAAAAGATTGAGATTATTCCCTGCATATTCTCAGACCATAATGCTTAAAACTGGAACTCAATCACAAGAAAAAATTTGAAAGAAATTCAAACTCTTGGAAGCTAAAGACCACTGTGCTCAAGAATGTTTGGGTCAACCAAGAAAACAAAGAAGAACTTAAACAATTCATAGAAACCAATGAGAACGAAAACACATCGGTCCAAAACCTGGGGGATAGTGCAAAGGTAGTCCTAAGGGGGAAATACATAGCCATCCAAGCCTCACTCAAAAAAATAGAAAAATCCCGAATTCACCAACTAACTCTACACCTTAAAGAACTAGAGAAAAAGCAACAAACGATGCCTAAGCCACACATCAGAAGAGAAATAATTAAGATTAGAGCAGAGATCAATGAATTAGAAACCAGAAACACAGTAGATCAGATCAACAAAACTAGAAGCTGGTTCTTTGAAAGAATAAGATCGATAAACCACTGGCCAGACTTATCCAAAAGAAAAGAGAAAGGACCCAAATTAATAAAATTATGAAAGAAAGGGGAGAGATCATGATTAACACCAAGGAAATAGAAACAATTCTTAGAAATTATTATCAACAAGTATATGCCAATAAATTAAGCAACCTGGAAGAAATGGATGCCTTCCTGGAAACCTATAAACTGCCAAGACTAAAACAGGAAGAAATTGACAACCTGAATAGGCCAATAACCAGTAACAAGATTGAAGCAGTGATCAAAAACCTCCCAAAAACAAGAGTCCACGGCCTGATGAATTCCCTGGGGAATTCTACCAAATATTCAAAGAAGAAATAATACTTATTCTACTGATGCTGTTTCAAAAAATTGAAACAGAAGGAAAGCTTCCAGACTTATTCTATGAGGCCAGCATTACCTTAATCCCCAAACCAGGCAAAGACCCCATCAAAAAGGAGAATTTCAGACCGATATCCCTGATGAATATGGATTCCAAAATCCTCAACAAAATCCTAGCTAACAGGATCCAACAATACATTAAAAGGATCATCCACCACGACCAAGTGGGATTTATCCCCGGAATGCAAGGGTGGTTCAACATTCGCAAATCAATCAATGTGATAGAACACATTAATACGAGGAGAGAGAAGAACCATATGGTCCTCTCAATTGATGCAGAAAAAGCATTTGACAAAATACAACATCCTTTCCTGATTAAAACTCTTCAGAGTATAGGGATAGAGAGAATATTCCTCAAGTTCATAAAATCCATCCATGAAAAACCCACAGCAAATATCATCCTCAATGGGGAAAAGCTGAGAGCCTTTCCCTTAAGATTAGGAACACGTCAAGGATGCCCACTCTTGCCACTATTGTTCAACATAGTACTAGAAGTCCTAGCAACAGCAATCAGACAACAAAAAGAAATAAAAGGTATTCGAATTGGCAAAGAAGAAGTCAAACTCTCTCTCTTCACAGATGACATGATACTTTATATGGGAAATCCAAAAGACTCCACCCCCAAATTACTAGAACTCATACAGCAATTCAGTAATGTGGCAGGATACAAAATCAATGCCCAGAAATCAGTTGCTTTCTTATACACTAACAATGCAACTGTAGAAAGAGAAATTAGAGAAATGATACCATTTACAATAGCACCAAAAACCATAAGATACCTCAGAATAAACCTAGCCAAAGAGGTAAAGTATCTGTACTATAGGAACTACAGAACACTCATGAAAGAAATTGAAGAAGACACAAAAAGATGGAAAAACATTCGATGCTCATGGATCTGAAAAATAAACATTGTTAAATGTCTATGCTACCTAGAGCAATCTATACCTTCAACGCCATCCCGATCAAAATTCCAATGACATTTTTCAAAGTGCTGGAACAAATAATCCTAAAATTTGTATGGAATCAGAAAAGACCTTGAATTGCCAAGGAAATGTTGAAAAAGAAAAACAAATCTGGGAGCATCACATAGCCCGATTTCAAGCTATATTACAAAGCAGTAATCACCAAGACAGCATGGTACTGGCACAAAAACAGACATATAGACCAATGGAACAGAAGAGAGAACCCAGATATGGACCCTCAACTCTATGGTCAAATAATCTTTGACAAAGCAGGAAAAAATATGCAATGGAAAAAAGACAGTCTCTTCAATAAAGAGTGCTGGGAAAATTGGACAGCTATATACAGAAGAATGAAACTTGACCATTCTCTAACACCATACATAAAGATAAACTCAAAATGGATGAAAGACCTCAATGTAAGACAGGAATCCATCATAATCCTAGAGGAGAACATAGGCAGTAACCTCTTCGACATCGGCCACAGAAACTTCTTTCAAGATACATCTCCAAAGGGAAGTAAAACAAAAGCAAAAATGAACTTTTGGGACTTCATCATGATAAAAAGCTTCTGAACAGCAAAGGAAACAGTCAACAAAACAAAGAGGCAACCCACAGAATGGGAGAAGGTATTTGCAAATGACACTGCAGACAAAGGACTCATATCCAAGGTTTATAAAGAACTTCTCAAACTCAACACCCAAAAAACAAGTAATCAAGTCAAAAAATGGGCAGAAGACATGAACAGACACTTCTCCAAAGAAGACATACAAATGGCTAAGAGACACATGAAAAAATGTTCATCATCATTAGCCATCATGGAAATGCAAATGAAAACCACATTGAGATACCACCTTACACCAGTTAGAATGGCTAAAATTGACAGGGCAAGAAACAACAAATGTTGGAGAGATTGTGGGGAACCCTCTTACACTGTTGGTGGGAATGCAAGTTGGTACAGCCGCTTTGGAAAACAGTGTGGAGGTGCCTCAGAAAATTAAAAATAGAGCTACCCCATGACCCAGCAATTGCACTCCTGGGTATTTACCCCAAACACACAGATGTAGTGAAAAGAAGGGCCATATGCACCCCAATGTTCATAGTAGCAATATCCGCAATAGCCAAACTGGGGAAAGAGCCGAGATGCCCTTCAACAGATGAGTGGATAAAGAAGATGTGGTCCAGATATACAATGGAATATTACTCAGCCATCAGAAAGGATGAATACCCAATTTTTACATCAACATGGATGGGACTGGAGGAGATTATGCTAAGTGAAATAAGTCAAGCAGAGAAAGTGAAATATCATATGGTTTCACTTATTTGTGGAACATAGGGAATAGCATGGAGGACATTAGGAGAAGGAAGGGGAAAATGAAGGGGGGAAGTGGAGAGGGAGATGAACCATGAGAGACTATGGACTCAGAAGCAAACTGAGGGTTTTAGGGGGAAGGCGGTTGGGGGGATGGGTTAGCCCCGTGATGGGTATTAAGGAGGGCATGTACTGCATGGAGCACTGGGTGTTATACGAAAACAATGAATTATGGAACACTACGTCAAAAACTAATGATGTACTGTATGGTGATTAACATAGCATAATAAAATTAAATTAAATTAAAAAAAAGAAATAAAAAGACATAGTAAAGTAGTTACTTTAGTAAAGAACCACACTTGGCTTCCAGTATTCTGACTTTAAGAAGCGGACACAGAACCAAGGAAGAGAAGGGCAGTATGTTTGGAAAGAGTGGAGAGAAAAAGAGCTGACTTTTGAAAACAGTAGACTTTAGGTACCTGATCTGACATTTAATGGATCTGCCCTTTAGGTTGAGTAGCTGGTGATAACTTGAAGAAGGTTTTCAGAGAACCTAGAGAAAAAAACCTGAGAGAATGGTGTCATAAAGTGAAAGAAAGAAGAAATGATATTTTCTTTGAGCTTAAACCTGAAGATGATCTTAGTGGGATTTTTCTCAGAGGTATGCATTAACAATGAAAGTGTATGGGAACAAATGTTCAAAGTCCACCAGGAATTTCCAGGCTATGGCTTCAGTCCCTCCTTTCTTTGATTTAGGATGAACTTTAGACGAAAAGGAGAACTGAACTAAACAGCTTTAAAGTGACAAACGGGATTTATTTTTAAAATACCTGGGTATTAAATTTAAATAACCTGTTCAGTTTTTGCTGCCTCCTGGTAATTTTCATGATAACTATCCATCTTTGTAACTTAATCACATGAATAACAATGATAATTATTTGAAACAGATACTTTATTTTAATATTCTTTTTAATTGTAGGAACAGTATTCATACTTTCATAGGCTTTAAATCTCATTGACATTTAGTTAGAATGGATTTAGTTAGAAATGGAATGGTTTATGTTTCAAGTAGTAAGACTATCCTCTATGTCATTTATAGGTGATACGGAAAATTTTTAATTACATACTATTTTAGGTTGTTTTCTTTATTTTTTAAGATTTTATTTATTTTAGAAAGAGAGAGTGCGGAAGTCGGGAGTAGTAGAGGGGAGGGAGGGGGAGAAGAATCTGAAGCAGACTCCAAGCACAGCACAAGCCTGAAACAGGGGCTCAAATCCTATGACCGCATGAGATCATGACCTGAGCCTAAACGGAGAGCCAGAGGCTTAACCGACTGAGGACTGAGTCACCCAGGTGTCCCTGTACTATTTTAGTTTTAAACTTTGGTAGATATTCTTATTACTTTTATTCTCCATGAATAAGGAAATATAATGACCTATCACATTTTATTTAAAAATTATATTTCTTGTGATTAGAGAATTAAAAAGAAAAGAATCCCCCAAATTTAGTAAAATCATGTAGTACTCTCACAGATTTGAAACAGCCCTCTAATCCATTATTTATTTTACATGTAATGCAAAAAATATGCAATAAACTGAAAGCGCCCACAGCCAATAATGATGGAATGTCAGATAAGAAATTTAAATACAGATCTTCAAAACTTTGTTCTATTTTCTTCTCAAACATTAGATAATACTAACAATTTATTTTTAAGTATAGGTGTTAGCAAGGACAAAATTATGATTCTAAACCTTATTCAGTAAATAGCATGAGCTCTCTGGACATCACTGCATTTAGACAAGAGTGATAGAAGATCACCTGAAGAGAAGAGGAATATACAGATTTCTTTGAAATTGTTCCGCTAATTTCTCAACTTGTTGATATATGAACTATCTGTGATGCCATGACATCTCCTTGACATTAAAAGTGAGAAAGATAAAGATCTATAAAACTACTCCTTTTTAAAATTATACTGATAACTTTATAAACTGAGCAAAAATCCACAAAATGCAATTACTTAGGGAGGGGTCCTTAAGAAACAACCCACAATACTTGCCAAAATCTCTTTAGTGGAAAGAAATGATTAGAAAAGAAGAGAAAAGGAAAGAAAAAGAAAAAAAGGAAGGAAGGAAAGAAAAAACAAACCTCTGTCATAAATAAAATATCAGTCTGCACATTTAGATATGAAAGAAATGTAGCTTTGATTTTTCAATTCCTCGAGTAAATTTCCTCAAATCCACATTTAGCCTTATTATGAAAATAAATGTCATTATGAGATGTCAGAAATTTTATTCCTTTCAATTTAGAGTCTCCCTCACTCCATATAAATTCTTTTGGCTAGGACAACCAGGTCCACAGGGGTGGTCTTCTGATTTCAATCTAAGGTTTCTCTTGTTACTTCTGAATTCATTTTTAAGCCATGAAATTCATATTGAAATTGACAGAATTCAGGGAAGGCTGCCCCCAAAATTTGCCACTTTGGGATATTGATTACTTTGATTTAAAGTTACTTAAGAAATAGTCAGTGCAAGAAGGACACTCTGACCCTCCTTTGTCTCCCTGAAAGTAGGAAATAAATCTCCTATGTGAAAGGCACCCTCACTGTACCAGGAGAGTAATGAGACATCTTCATCACCAGAAATAGGAAATTCAGGGCTAGGAAGGCTATAAAAACAAACTCTGTTAATTTACTACCCCAAACCCAAATTTCTTTATCTTGTCAATTCTTCACAAATATATTGTTTCTTTGTTTAAAAGGTATAAAAGCGGGGCACCTGGGTGGCTCAGTTGGTTAAGCGTCTGCCTTCGGCTCAGGTCATGATCCCAGGGTCCTGGGATCGAGTCCCTCATCGGGCTCCTTGCTCAGCAGGAAGCCTGCTTCTCCCTCTCCCACTCCCCCTGCTTGTGTTCCCTCTTTCACTGTCTCTCTCTCTGTCAAATAAATAAATAAAATCTTAAAAAAAAAAAGGTATAAAAGCTGCCTGCTTTGGTCATTTCTTTTATTCTCATATTTTTATGAGCTGTCATACATATGAAATTAAATTTGTTTTTCTTCTGTTAATCTGTCTTATGTCAATTTAAGTATTAGGCCAGCCAAAGAACCTAGAAGGTATGAAGGGAAATGTTTTCCTCCCTTACAAAATCAACATGTGGTTTTCATTGAATTTCCTCCACACAATCCAAGAAAAAAAGAAATCCACATTTCAGAATGTTGAATTGATTTTACATTCCAAATATATCATACAGAAGCAAGTGTTTTTAGGCTTTGGGATGGTAGATTAAGTTTGGCCTGTCCTGAGTCCTCCAAAGAGGGAGAAATAAATTGGATTTTATTTATTTGGTTGAAGTAAAATAATTTCTTATAACAAATGAACAAACCAACAAAGAAAACTCCATTAACATTTATGGAGCATGGGATGCCTGGGTGGCTCAGTCAGTTAAGCGTCTGCCTTCGGCTCAGGTCATGATCCCAGGGTCCTGGGATCCAGCCTTGCATGAAGCTCCCTGCTCTGTGGGGAGCCTGTTTCTCCCTCTCATTCTGCCTACTGCTCCCCCTGCTTGTATTCTCTCTTTCTCTCTCTCTCTCTCTGTGCCAAATAAATAAATAAAATCTTAAAAAAAAAAAAATCTATGGAGCATAACCTCATATCCTAGAAGAAATATTTTAGATTGATTAAAAATATTTTAGATTGTGGGGCGCCTGGGTGGCTCAGTTGGTTAAGCGACTGCCTTCGGCTCAGGTCATGATCCTGGAGTCACAGGATCAAGTCCCGCATGGGGCTCCCTGCTCGGCAGGGAGTCTGCTTCTCCCTCTGATCCTCCTCTCTCTCATGCTCTCTGTCTCTCATTCTCTCTCTCTCAAATAAATAAAATCTTAAAAAAAAAAAATTTTAGATTGTATTTTTACCTTATAATGTTCTCAACAGTAATTTTTATTTTGGTTATGTCTTTATATTTTAATTATTATCTATAATAAAATAGAATAGAAAACTTGTGACTAAATAAAATGTATAGGTTCACCATTAGCAATTAATTTCTGAATTTATACTTTCCATACCCTTTTACTTACTATTCTTACTTGACAGAAATTTTATGAGTGTAAATTTTAAAGTGATAAAAGAGGTATATAAGTAAAAAGAGAAACTTTAAGTAATGAGGAAGGGAATTAGAGAAACAAGAAGAAAATATTTAAGAATGGACCTAGAATGGTAACCTCTAACTAATGGATATAGTTTATCTTATGGCATTTTGATTTATTTCCTTGGTTACACATTCTGAATTAAATAAAAATTCTGTTCTATGATTTTCAGTAAGTGATAATTATATGTTGAGATAACACTAGGAATGCCACAATGTATCAAACATTTTGGAAACTCTGAAAGATGAGAAGGTCTGAGATCATCATCCCAAGTGTCACTGCATGGCAGCTTATCTGAGTTGGTGGGTAGAGTTTGTATGTGATATATGTGAATGGGTTGTGTGTTCTGGGCCCTGGTTCAAACTCGAGGCTGCCTTTCTTCTAGGATATGAGGTTGTGTTCCATAGATCTTTATTTTTTATATCAATCAATCTAAAATATTTTCTTGTTGCCTATTATGTGCTAGGCATCATACTTAGCATGCTGTGCACATAATTCAGTCAACAAAATAACAGAGAAATGTTTAGAGCCTGAAGTAGTTCATTTTCAAATATTAATTGAATTCATTTCAAATAATTAAATTCATTTCAAATATTAAATTATTTGAATATTTATATAAGTTTACATATCAAATAAGATCTCAAATAAAAATATTATATAATATTATTTATATCAGAAGTGTTTGAATATCATTTCATAAAGTAGCATTTAGCAAAATAATAACTACAAAATTGCTTAATAAATTTAATAAAATGTTTGAAGGGATTTATATGTTAATGTTCCTTTCTCAGCAATAAATTTGTATTATGTCTGTGGTTTTACTTACACATCACGTTCTTGGACATTCTGAAATTGTTTATAACATTTTTTCAAAATGTAACCTGATATGTTAAGCAACAACAAAAGGCCAAAAAGCTATTACCTTACTTCCTAAAAAAAAAAAAAAATTTATTTAGCTATTCAAACTGTGTAGAAAGTCAAAACAAAAGTTGATAAGCTTCCTTAGGTATGCAAGATGACATTTATTCCTTAGGCTATTCCTTACAATGCATTCTATATTGAAGGTTAAAATACTGGCCCTTTCTTTATATTTTTTCTACATTTCTTTGTGATATTTGGTACACAGATTTATTAAGCACTAGGAATTTTTATAACAGCATATAATTTAGACAGAATGCCTGGGTTATTTTATCTGAAGTCTGAGTAAACTAAGATTCAATTTTCTATTGAAGGTATATAGGTAATGTGAGGTAAATATGATATTTTTAAATTTAGTACTCTTATAGTAAAATCAGTTGTTAGTTACATGCCATTATTGGGTTGTCAGAAACAAATGAAGCTTTTTATAATATCTTTTATTCCAAGCATCAAGCAACAGGATGGATGGGGCAAATACTGCTTACTTGGCTCTGGGTGCCTGAAATGATTAGAGCAATAGCACAATGTGGTTTTATATATTTAAAAGGGAAGGAGAAAAAAAGCATGCCCAGAAAATGTTCTCATCTTTCGTAGATACCCAGTGGGAAACAGTAGCTCCCTTCATCCCTAGCCCAGGTATAAAATCACCTTCTTTCAGCCAACTTTAAAGTAAATTACAAGAGGTGCTTGCCTAGGCCAACTTCAAATACCAACATTTAAAAGAAGTTGCCTGCCAATCTGCACACCTTCAACAGGTTTATTCAAGGAAGATGTGAGTGCAGCTTCCTGAAGCCTCAGGGTAGGAATAGCAAAGGCATTTCTGAGTAGTTTTATAGATATCACTTTGATGATCAACTCTTTATGTGTGTATGCAACACCAATTCTCTACGGAGAACATCCTAATTCACTTAGTTATTTGGTAGTTCACAAGGACTTACAAGCTGGATAACATGGATATTTAAACATCTCTTTGCCACTGTCATTGACTTATTCTGATATTTTACATAGTCAGAAGACCCTAATTTTAATTAGGCATTCAGTGACCAATGGTTTATAATTCCTGCCACATTAGAACTTGGGAGTTTCTTCAAAATACCCATATTAGAACACCATCTTCAGAGTTTAATTTATTTTGTCTGGGATAGAATCCTAACATCAGTATTTTTAAAAGCCCCCAGATGATTCTAACTCACCCCCAGGGTTTAGAATTACTGAATTAAAATTTTTTTTATGATTCTCTACAATATACCATTCAGGGGGATGGGGCAAGTCTCTAGAAGTGAAAAGGAAAAAAAAAAAAAAATGGGAATATTATCTTATGAGAGTCAAGAGATGAAAGACAGTAGGAAAATTGGAGAAAACAGTGAATATGTAGAATGGTTCCTGAAAGTACTAACTGGACAAGGTTGAGTTAGGTGTTGGATGGTTTAGCTTAGGTTTTAGACTAAGCATTTTTCGCAGGAATTTTTTCCCAGTTTTAAGAAGCAGTCCAAGCAGAGAATAGAAGCTAAACTGTGAAATAAGCAAGTATCAAGTACCTTGCCAAAGTCGTAAGTTTAACAGAGAAGAAATGTATCCATATTTTTGTTTGTTTTCCTGAATATTGAGGGTCTTGAGAAAAAGATTTCTATGATTTGTAAATGGAATTCAGCGTCGATGAGCAAGGAGGATGGTAAAACAGGGCTTAAAAACAGGAGAAAATGGAGGCATTATAAATTGGAGAACTTACATATACAAAACAGGAATAAAAGAAAGGATGGCATTAAAATGCCAGAAAGAAATATGGGGGTATTTAAATTTAAGAATTAATGTATATTTCCACATGATAAAATTGTATCAAATAGCTATGGGTACAAGTTAGTAAATTAGAAGATCCATAATATTTATTAGAGTCCCTGAAGTCAAGAAATATGAAAACAAATGGTATATGGAACATCCACAATTCTGTTCCTAAACAGAAAAATAAGTATTTCAGCTAGTGCCAAAAATCTCAGTTACCATGCCAAAGTGATCTGGAAATCTACGAATATCCATAATGGGGAGGTGCTGAGGATATGAACGGTTGCTAGTGGAATTTCAAAAGAGTTCTGATTGTAAACAATTTGTTCAATAAATGTTTTTAAATCCCCATCACTCTCCTCCATCCCTAAGTTTACCCTTGAGTGGAAGGAGGACATAATAAGAGTCTAGAAAAGCCAGCAAGGAACAGAAAACACAGGACAAAGAATTGTGTCATCTATCCTAGTATAATGGGATGAAAACCAAAGACCGTGATTAAGAGATAAAACTCATCTTAAAATATCTTAAAGATACTCTGACAACCATGTATATAGATCAGACCGAGATTAGAAAGAATGGAAGTGGGGAAAATTAGGAAGTTTTTCAGGCATGCAGGAGAGAGGTAAAGCTTAGAATAAAATATGGCAATGAACAAGGAAAGAAGTACAGATATGTGAAAATTTCTTTATAGGTAGAACAGACAATCTTTGGAGATGATATGGATGTGTATATAAGAGAGGGACCAGTGTGTCGAGGATTATTTGTAGGCTTTTGGCTTATGCACCTGGGTTACACAGAGGAACCATTTACTGAGATAAGGAAAACACTGGATCAGCTGTAGGTAAGTAAGATCGAAAGTGCTGTTTGAACATGTTAAGTGAGAGAGACGAATGGAGCTATCAAGCAGGCTACTGAATATATCAGCATGAAGCTCAGAGGAAAAGTCTTCCAGTTATCTTTCCAGTTTAAGAACAAGTATCTTTTTGAAAGCAAACTTTGAAGAAGTTGAAACATGTTTACATTTTCTTTGGTATTTAGGCAACAAACCTACCTATTTCCCCAGGAGTTATCAGAAACAGATTTAATTATCATGTGAATGTTCCAAGTTGCATCTTTGAAGACAATCAAACTGAACATAACTGTAGTTAATACGGTACATTAAACAGCCATGATCTTCTAGCTAACAATAAGCCAATAACCAGTTTGGCACTTCTTCCAAATCCTTCAGTCTGCCAGATGGGAAGGTACATATTTACTTTCTTTTGTGTACTTTCTTTTGAAACTTATTCCAGGTCCTGGCCACCTGGTCTGTCATATTGGATATTAATTGACTACAGCCTGCCAATTAATGATGAGATTTGTCTGTTTGTAGCAGAAGTTATTCTGACTTCCAAAATGAACCTCCATTCTTCCTAATTAAGGAAAACAAAACTATTGATCTCATAAAACAATTTTTTTTAACATGTACCTTACTTGCCACACAGTTCTGCAAGTAGTAACATAGTCAAAGATCTAGAATAAACTGAGAGGAATTTTTTAGGGAAAAGCAGACATTTTTTCTTTCTTCATATTTAGCACCTTAGTTAGCATTAAACAAAATGAAATAAAATGGGGAGGTCTAGAGATTTGTAGAATTTTACATATATCATGTAACACTTTCTTCATCATCATCCTGGCATTGTACTGTATATTAATAAAGACATTTCTAATATTTTCAATAACTAAATATCTTGGGACAAAAATCTAAAATCCATCCTATACCAAATTCTGAGTTCTAAAAAGAGGTACTTCTCAGTGTTTACTGACATTTATGGAGCAGATAAAACTCTGAACACATGGAATTACTGTCTTCTCTATAAATATGCTCTCACCTAAAAAATTCTCCCCTACCCTGTAGCCCTCTTGCCTTTCCTACTCCAAGTGATAAAAATCTCGCTCACCTTCAACACCCAAGTTTCCCTGATCTGAGATAAATCTGTCCCTTTCTCATGGCATTGTGTTAAGTACTATACCTGAACTACATTTGTTTGTGTATTTCTCTGAGTTAGACTAAGAAACTTTAAGGTTGTAGTATTACTTCTTGTATCAGAGAATATTTGCTGATAAGGGAGAAAATCAAATTGCTCAAGGAAAAATATAAGTTTATTGCATGATATAGAGGAATCTTGTAGAAACAAAGCCCAGATTATAGAATCAGGACTCATAAAAATTAGAGATTAGTTATCAATTACTCTCTTCTTCACGCTTTTCCATGGTATGCATGGTCTCTTGTCTTTGTCCCTTTAATCAGTTCAGTTCTATCAGGAGCCATGATTTCTCTGCACAATCACATTCTTGCATATTCTGTTTCCTATTCTGGGAGAAAGAACTTGCTTGGTTCACTTTGTTGAGCTTGTTTCAATTCTCCATTCCTGAAAAAAAGTAATCTTATTTGTCTAGCTAGGTAAGCCTGATTCAAAAAAGGTTTTAAGAGGTCAGGATCAGGTGATGTGTGCAACAATGAGGATGCTGAAGTAATATAGAGGTAAATGGGTGCAACTGGTTTAGCAGGCAAGCAGCAGGTGCTGAGAATATAGAGACTGCTGATTAGAAATCCAGGTATCCTCATTATATTATGGCCATTAACCAAATTTGTTGAAAGTGTTATGTCAGGTAATTTAGAAAGAAAATAAAATGTTAGTAGAATCCATACTTCAGTGAATGCATCAGAAAATTCAGAATATTGATGTATGTTGGCCAAGGGTTTGTAGCTTTTAGTAAGTATTAGGAAAGAAACTCTGATGAGAGTAGTTTCAAGCAAAAAAAATAGGTTCTTTTATAAGGGACACTTTGCCTGTAGCCTGCAATTTAAATAAACTATGGGGGTGGCAAGCAATTTTGACTCCGATAGTGCTGGAAAGCCCTAAACATAAGATTGAGGCCTGAGCCTTTTTACAGGGCTCTGACTCAAGTGATCTTGGTCAGACAATGGAACCCGACTGAGATCAGATTAGATTGAAGGTGTTGCTTTCCAATCCCTATTGTTTCAGATAGCCTCAAGGTAGTTGCTATTAAATAGAGGGTAAGAGATGGGCCAGCTCCAGAGGCCAGTAACTAAAAAGGATTTGGACAAGTTTAAGATCTATGACTAGACAAGATCTTTGGCTGTAGTTATTTCACATGAAACTGACTGCAAGCAAATAGGACAAGCTTTGGGGTACTTGTATTGACAAAAATACTGCAAGCCTATATCATAAAAGTGTATAGTGGCTCTATTCCTAAAGAAATCCCTGAGCGTCCAAACTACAAAAAGAGGTTGTGCAGCCCCCAAGCATGCATACTCCCCAATGCAATCTTTAGATGTGGCCAGAGACAACAACAAAGCAAGAGTCCTCAGCTCTTATGGGGAATAATGAACAAAGGAGTTCTTCCCAGAGAGCAGAAACAGGTGCTAACCAAACAAGTATATTCCATTGGTTTGACAGAGAATCTTCACAATTGCTGCTTCTCAGGAACTCATTATTGTTATAACTGTGTTTTTTTCCTATTTTTTTCCCTTTTTAAAAAATAGGAATTTGTAGCTATCTTCTTATCCACTACTGAATATGGAAGGCAAGGATTATTAGTAATTTTTATTTTATACCTTATTAGATCCCCATCCAGGCCTGATGGAGAATTCTAAATATAACCCAAATAATATGAAATGAGCTGGATCATAACTGGCTAGGGATTTTGTGAGTCCCCCTTAGAAAATGGTGACTGAGTGAAGAGAAGGATAAATATGAATATTTCCATGATTAGAGAGCTTGACTATGGCATATTACCAGTATCCTTTACTCCTACTTCAGTAATACACTTTTAGCTTGACACAATCTACATAACCAGATTCTACAATTTCCAGCATCTACCTAAATATGGCCAGGTGACAAGCTTCTGGCCTATGGATTTGAGCAGACATGATCTGTATCATTTTCAGTTATTGTCTTTAATAATATTGACAATAGTTTCCTTACAATGACCACTAGAAATACTTCATGAATCAAGTAAGGCTAAGTTTAATAAACCTACTGCATGAAGAAACAATATCATCTTAATAGTAGTGTCTTGGAAAGGAGAATGCAGAAAAGAATATTTTTAGACCTTTAGGGACTGGGATGGGATGGTTTTGGGGGTGGGGGGAGGGAATAGGATGATTTTAGGATGAGCCTTGCAAGTAAAAGTATAGATTAAATAAGGCAATACTGATGATATAGTAACTTTGAATTGGTGGTACAACTAAGATAGGATATTAAAACAACTCTTGACTAAAAAGTTGTTTGTCCTCATAGGTACAGTATTTTGATTGCTTCACCATCTTATCTTTCAAGAGTAATTATTTCCTGATGCAATTTGTTAGCTTATTTCTGGTCCCAATAATGTTTAGTGCAGAAACAGGAAAATATTCTTGGTCCCAAAACTGTTTGGCAAATAGATAAGAAAGTATGTTGTTTCAGTTCTCAGCAAAATTTAAAGAATGCATCTCTAGACGTGTTCCCACTTTCTGCCAGCTAGGAGATGACACACCACTGCAATCTATGAGCGGCAGTCAAACATTGAGGATGGCAAAGCTACCTACCAAGCTTGATCCTCTTGCCTACCTTAGGACTGTTACTTATGAGAAGAATAAACTGTGTCTTATGTAAGCCACTGTATTTTTCATATATTATAACACACATTCTGTATCCCAACTAATTTGTTAATATTATGAGAAATGTTTGCTTAGCGAAAAATGGAAGCAAACAAACTAGGAGAAAAAATGACTCAAAATTTGGAAATTGACTCAAAGGTAGAATGGCAGAATCAAGCTTACTCAGTGCAAGGTATTAGAGCAACCAATAGAATAGGACAATAAATGTCAGTATCTACTCTACAGAAATTATAACATAGTTAAAGCAAAATAAAATATTGTATCAAAAAACAAAGCAGATAATTCTTTGCACATGAAACAGAATTAATATGCAAAGCGAAGTGTGGGGCCGAACTACAAGTCAAAACAGGCAACTCAGCTCTTATATGCACTGAGAACTCAGTGTTCCACATGATAGAGTCTCTGAATCCAAGCTCAAAGAGAATCCAGGAGCTGTGGAAGTAGCATCCTCCATCCCTCTGATGGAAGCAAGCCAAAGAAACTGCTGCTGACCAACACCAAAAGTCACAGTTTTAGCAAGTTGTAAGCCTAAAGGGGCAGGGGGAAGCAGACACAGCCTCCTAATACAGAACTGAATTAAACCACCCACTCATTTGATGTCATCTTTAATATAATTACAAACAGGAACACTGAAATATCATTAATTATAAGTCCTGGTTCTCATTTCAGCGTCTAATTGCTATGCAGAAGGGTGAAGAAAGAGAATATGAACAAACAAAAGTATGAACCTGCAAACCAAAATTTCAAAATGTAAGACAACACAGACTTCACTGAGAAAATTCTTTTTTTAAAGGCTTTTTATGTATTTATTTTTTGAGAGAGAGAGAGCGCAAGCAGGAGGAGTGAGAGGGACAAGCAGACTCCAGCTGAGCATAGAGCCCGACATGGAGATCGATCCCAGGGCCCTGAGATCATGACCTGAGCCAAAACCAAGAGTCAGACGCTTAACCGACTAAGCCACCTGGGCACCCCTGAAAAAATTCTACAATCAGAATATTAATTAACTTCATGTAAAAGTAATTATAT
Source organism: Neomonachus schauinslandi (assembly GCF_002201575.2). Classification (NCBI taxonomy): domain Eukaryota; kingdom Metazoa; phylum Chordata; class Mammalia; order Carnivora; family Phocidae; genus Neomonachus; species Neomonachus schauinslandi. The sequence continues at coordinate 99,401,120 of NC_058404.1, forward strand.
GGAATAGGCTGAATTTTTTAAGAAGCACATTTAAGTCCTCAAAGTAACAAATGAAGGAATCCATTCCATCTTTAATATCTTATCAAAAATAAGACATGAAAAATTAAGGCCGGAATTAAGCAAAAAAATATCAATGTAAAATCTTGATAGTGAACACAATCACTGAAATAAATGTATACACATAATGAGGAATATACTCTAGATAGCTCACAGTAGAATAAAAAAACTAGTAAATGTCTGATGATAATGAGGAAACCACCCAAAACAAACATGAAGATATGTAAAAGTATAAAAATAATTGGTCATGATACAGGGAAGGTAGTATGAGAAGCATAAATTAATTGCCTTTCAGAAAAAAAGAAAGGGAATGACAAAGAAAGGATATTTTAAATGTATCTAGAATTAAAAGTATGACTACTAAAAATAAAAGTGTATTCTGATTACCAAGTAAAATGAAAAATACAGACACATCATGGTAAATCTGAAAATCATTGAAAACAAAAGGAAATGTTTTAAAAGCTAACAGAGAGAAAAGACAGACCACTTATAAAGTAACTGATTAGACCAAGAGCAAGCAGTATTACTCTAAGTGGTAATAACAGATGCCAGAAGAAAATGGAGAAATGTATCTAAAGTGCTAAGGGAATTTAATTGCTGTTCAAGAATTGTAGAGTAGATCAAATTACCGTTAAAGAGTAAAGCCAAATTAAGACATTTTAGGGTATATAAAAACTGAAAATTCATAACCATAGACTAATTAAAATATCTCTTAAAAGATGTACTTCAGCAAAGAATAGGGAACCCAGAAATGTAGGATACAAACAACAATTACAACAAAAAACTGAAAAATTTATTAGCAAACTTAATTTACCACTGACTATCAAAAATAATATTTGTGTGTGTGACTGTTAAAAAAAGGCAAATCTAAAACATTAAGTAACAAAATGGGGACTAGTTTAATTGATAGTTAAAGCATTATAAGATCTTTGTCATTTTCAAGAAAAAATAAATATACTGAATTGCTGTAAGTTTTGTTAAATAAATTTCTACTGAAATGTGTATGTTCAAAATTAATGGTAATTATTAAAATAATACATAGTCATAAGTTGCTGGTGGGAGACAAATTCTTACCATAACTTGGAAAAACTGGCAATATCTATTGAAGCTAAATCTATTCCTACCTTATGATACAGGGTTTCAGCTTCTGGGTATACTCTTAATGAGTGTTAATATCTGTCAAAAACATAAGAATTTTCATAATATAACCACCCAAAGTTGAAAAATACCACAAATGTCCATAAACAATAGAATAAATAAATTATGGTATATTCATAAAACAGACCAGCACAAGGCAATAAAGGACAAGCAACTGCTACATATAACATGGATAACTTTCACAACCGCATAATAAGCCACATAGATAAGACTCAAAAGACTATGTATAATATAGATACAGTTTAAATTTCAGGAATAGTGACCTCTAAAACGGCAGAGTAAGGCATTCAAGGTACCCACTATCACAAAAACATAATGAAAATACTGGGTAAGCAATTAAACTCAACTATTCTAGAACTCTTGAAATTCACTGAAGGAACAGAACAGTGGAGTCTGTGGTGTTTTATGGGGCCTGTAACTATCCCCCTGGTGGGCATGGTGACTGAGAAAAGCTGGTAAACTTTTAGCCAACAGTGAGACCTGACTCCTTTTGGCCTCTATTAATAGATATATTAATAGATATATGCCCAGAGCGGTCAATAGTTTGAACAAACTAGCAGCTTCCTGAAAATTTTCCATGCCCACAATTTTGTCATTATTTTATTTGACTCTGAGCTCAGCTTTGCAAAAACAAAACAAAAAACAAAACCAAACAAAAAACCTCCATCTTCAGGACATTACTGAAAAATTAAAAATAATAACACAACGCTAGTAATACCGCAGCTGCTCAGGCTGTGATTTTAGTTGAGACAAACAAGAACCTGACAAAACACTTTTAAGTAAAACCTGAAGAAAGGAACAACCATAGGGAATTTTGAAAAGCCATCATATATTTTGGGGATCTAAAAGTCTGCATATAGGGCGCCTGGGTGGCTCAGATGGTTAAGCGTCTGCCTTCGGCTCAGGTCATGATCTCAGGGTCCTGGGATCGAGTCCCGCATCGGGCTCCCTGCTCCTTGGGAGCCTGCTTCTCCCTCTGCCTCTCTCTGTCTCTAATGAATAAATAAATAAAATCTTTAAAAAAAAAAAAAATAAAATAAAAGTCTGCATATAAATGAAGGTCTGTACACCCAGGATAGAGATGTCCAGGAAAAAACAAGGCCCTGTTACTCAGTCTAGTTGACATGAGACCCTCTTCAGGCAGGAAGTGAAAGCTTACACTGACTTGTAAGCTGCCTGGTTTAAAGGTATGACTTCATCCACAGTTCTCCTTGGCAAAGAGAGGCTCAAGCATTTAGAAATCTTCTCATTGATAATCGCTGACCAGTAAATTGTACTGACCCAGGGATGACTTCTGGACACATTAAACTAGAATTTAAACACACAAGAAAGCTAGCAGAGGAATGTTGACAGATAAAAGAGGAAGAACTGAAATAAGACAAAAGCATCTATTTGGAGACTCAGATTGTAATTCATGGAGCACAGATTCAAGTAGCAGCCCAAACTGTGTCCTTCTGGGGAACAAAAAGGAGTTTTTATTTTATTTTATTTTTTTAAAAGATTTTATTTATTTATTTGACAGAGAGAGACACAGCGAGAGAGGGAACACAAGCAGGGGGAGGGGGAGAAGGAGAAGCAGGCTTCCCGCGGAGCGGGGAGCCCAATGCGGGGCTCGATCCCAGGACCCTGAGATCATGACCTGAGCCGAAGGCAGACGCTTAACGACTGAGCCACCCAGGCGCTCCTAAAAAGGGGTTTTTAAAGACAAAGAGGGGAATGCTTGTATACATTGCTTAAAATGAATTTTGATTGATGTTGATGGCAAAAAACTAATCTTGGTTAAATACAGTGGTTGCTAAGGCTATCACTAAGCAAAAGTATATTACTGTAACAAGTTGCAGATGTTGTTCCTATAGGAATATTCCTTGAAATATTCGTCATGTGGTCCAGATCAAAGGTCCATAGTTCCACTTGGTACGAACATGCACAAGGCCCACCTCCTTAATGGCCTCCCAGCTCCATTTTAAAAATCCTTAACATAAGTGGCTCCATTTTATTTCACCTTTCACAGGAGTCATAATAGTATACTTCAGTGAATAAACAATCTAAAGAACTAGAACAGGAAAGTCACTGAACAAATAAATAGCAATGAGAACAATAACAACAAATTGCAACAAAAACAAACTCGGATACAGAGTTGTTACAATATCTTATGTAAAATGTCCAGTTTTCAATAAGAATTATGAGACATGCAAAGAAAGATGAGATTATAATGCATATACAGAAGAAAAAGCAACCAACACAAAATATCTCTCAGGGGACCCAGATGTTGGACTTAGTAGAAAAGACATTAATTCAGCTATTTAAAAATATGTTCAGGGTGCCTGGGTGGCTTAGTCGGTTAAGCATGTGCCTTCAGCTCAGGTCATGATCCCAGGGTCCTGGGATCGAGTTCCGAGTCGGGCTCCCTGCTCAGTGGGGAGTCTGTTTCTCCCTCTCCCTCTGCTGCTCTCTCTCTCTCTCTCTCTGTCGAATAAATAAATAAAAGCTTTATAAAAAAATAAAATAAAAATATGTTCAAAGAACTAAAAAATTAAAGTATGACAATTATGTCTCACCAAATAATGACTATCAACAAAGATATAAAATTATAAAAAAAAGAACAAAATAAAAATTCTGGAGTTAAAAGTTACAATAACTGAAATGAAAAAAAGTTACTGAGAGGCTCAATAGCAGATTTGAATTGACAGAAGAATTAGCAAACTTAAAGACAGATCAATTGAAATTATCTGGTTTGATGAAAAGAAAAAAATATAATGAAAAAAATGAACATTGCTATAGCTGACATAATAATCTATGTATAAAATCCCAAAGAACTGACAAAAAAAATTTTCTGAAACTAATAAGTGATTAGAGGTCACAGGACAAAATTTGATATTTAAAAAGATACCATTTAAAATAACACCGAAAATTTATGCATAAATCTAACTATATATACATGATCTATATATGTAAAAAAACTATAAAACCTCTGATAAAAGAAACCAAAGATCAAAGTAAATGGAGAAATATGCCATGTTTGTAACTGGTAGACTTATTAAGATGTCATTTCTTCTTACCAACTTGATCTATAGATTCAACACCATCTCAATTAAAATCTCAGCAAGGTAGTCTTTATATGGAAAGGCAAAAGACCAAAGCAGCCAACACAATATTGAAGAAAAAGAACAAGTTTGAAGGACTCACACTACTACCTGATTTCAAGACTTACTATAATGTAATTAAGATGCTTCTTTGTAGTGGCAGAAGAATAGACACATAAATAAATGGAACAGGACAGAGAGCTCAGAAAATCACACACACAAATGTCCTAATCTTTGACAAAGGAGCAAAGGCAATTCAGTGGAGAAACAATAGTCTTTCAACAAATAATAGGACATCCCTAGTCCAAAAAAAAAAAAAAAAAAAGAACCCAAATACAGACCTTTCACAAAAATTAACTCAAAATGAATTACAGACCTACATGTAAAATTCAAAACTTTAAAAATTCTAGAAGACAACAAAGGAGAAAATCTATATGGCCTTGGGTTTGGGAATGAGTTTTTGATACAACTCCAAAAGCATGAGTCACAAAAGAAAAAAGTTAAATTTGATTTTATTAAAATAAAAAGATGTCTGCTCTGCAAGACAGAATGAGACACTTAAGAGAATGAAAAAACAAACCACCAACTGGGAAAAATCAGCAAACCACATATTTGACAAAGGACTTGTATCCAAAATATAGAAAAACATCTAAAATTCAATAAATAAATAAAGCAAGCTAATTTAAAAGTGGACAATGAATTCTAACAGGTAACGCACTAAAGAATGGCAGGTAAGTATATGAAAAATGTGCAACATCATTAGTCATTAGGGAATTGCAAATCAAAACCACTACACACATATTAGAAAGGCTAATATTAAAAAAATGACTAAACCAAATACTGATTAGTATGTGAAACATCAGGAACTTTCATTCATTGCTGGTGAATGTTTATAGCAGCTTTATTCATAATCACCAAAATATGTGAGTAACCAAGACGATCTTCAATAGATGAATGAATTTTAAAAAAACCTGATACATCCATGTGATAGTATATTACTCAGTAATAAAAAAGAAATGAGCTCTCAGGCCATAAAAAGATATAAAGGAACCTTAAATGTATATTGCTAAGTGAAAGAAGCAAGTCTGGAAAGGCTACATAATGTATCTCCGATTATATGACATTCTGGAAAAGCAAAACAATAGAGACAGTAAAAAGGTAGGGGTTGCCAGGAGTTTGGGGAGTGGGCTGAATAGATGAAACACAGAAGATATTTAGGGTGGTGAAATTATTCTGTATGATACCATAATAGTGGATACATGACATTATGCATTTATCAAAACCCATGGATCTTTATAGTACAGAGAGTAAACCTTAACGTATGCAAATTAAAATATCATTTAATAGGTTTGGGGAGCCCGGGATGGAATCCCAGACTGTGTAAAGAGAATATAACTGTATTATAAATATATGAAACAATCTCACTGAAGGGAATGGGAGGAAAAGTTGCTAAGTAACTTTGGATGTGAATGAAGTCTGAAGGCTTAAGGCAAAAGGACATGGACATAAACACTACACTCCAGTTGATAATAAAGTTTTTTCTCATGGGGGTACAGGGTTAACAATATTGATATAAATACTGGTATTGACATAAATGCATACTGGAAATTAACAATGAAGTGGCTCTTTATCTTGACCTCATACTATTCCTATCAGTCATTATCAGTGTCTTCAGTATTTAGTGTTCTGATACTCAAAGGGAAAAATGAAGGAAGGAAAAGAGAGAAGGACAGAGAGAAAAAGAAAAAGAGAGACAGGAACACCTGGGTGGCTCAATCAGTTAAGCGTCTGCCTTCTTCGGCTCAGGTCATGATCCCAGGTCCTGGGATCGAGCCCCATATTGGGCTCCTTGCTCTGCAGGGAGTCTGCTTCTCTCTTCGCCTGCCATTCCCCCGTTTGTACTCTGTCTCTTTCTCTCTCTAACAAATCAATCTTTAAAAAAAAAAGAAAACGAGAGACAGAGTGAAAGGGAGGGAGGGAGGAGGGGAGGAAGGAAGAAAGGAAGGAAGGAAATTTTTTGTATATAGTGTTTAAGGGTACCTGGAAAAAAAAGTTCCTATTCAATTATTTTTCGTATTACTGTCTGCTATCTGTTTTTTATAAATAATTTGGACCATGTGTGGTAATGTGTTCAGCAGAGGTGAATTTTGGCTAAGTTTCATTTGAATAGAGACAAGCTCTATATTTTATTCCTGGATTCACCCCTGAATCACTGAGTTTAATTGGATATAGTCATTTTAATTCGGGGAGCCTCAAATTTGACTTCAATAAAATGAGAAGGTATCTCTTTCCTAAGGTCACCTCACATTTTAAAGGGCTACGTTGCATGCAATTGTAACTCTATATAGATTCATGTTTTTCCTTTAGTGCATATGCTACACCATAGAATTGAGATCAACTGACGGAGATAATTCTGAGGTTATTACTTTTTTTTTATGTTCAGTCTTCATGGATTTGCAAGGAGTTAGACAGTTCTTACGGATTCTAATTCCCCATTAATACAGGATATAGTAATCAGCAGAGGGCGGTAGAACTCTAGCAATGAAAACAGTAGCCCAGTATAAGCTCTGCACAGGTTGCTTCTGCGTAATTATTACTGCATAGATTTTTTAACTTGTTTAGTTTATATTTTAACAACTCATGTATAAATAAATGTATGCACGCGCATCCTCAGTGAGTAATTAGAAATTAGCCATTATTATTATAAGCTATTGTTTTCATAAATATTTTGGTATAGCATTTTTCAAAATAGTTAACTAAACACAAAATTTAAAAGAATATACAACCAACTGAGGGCTGCTGGAGGGAAGGGGGTGGAGGGATGGGGTAACTGGGCGATGGACATTGTAATGAGCACTGGGTATTATATAAGACTGATGAATCACAGACCTGTACCCCTGAAACTAATAATACATTATATGTTAGTTACAAAATTAAAATAAAAAAAAAGAAGCCAAATTATTTCAATTACAATGAGAATATCATGAAATTAGTTCTTTTCATCAAATAAGCAGATGAGAATGTTTATATTAGTAAAATAAGTAAATGAATATCTACGCAGAGTTTAAAATTCAAAATAAGCATGCTTCCAGCTACGAATGATTTTTTAAGTTTTCCTTTTATTTTATATCATCTGTGAAGAATCAGAAATGAGGTACCAAAAAAAGGACAGCCCCATTTTGGAGCTACATCCCAGAGACCTTACTAATTCTAAAAGGTGTTGTATGTAAATTTGGGGAAATAATTCATTTTTATTTCCATTTAATTATTTGTATTATAGCTTTATTGAGATATAATTTACATACAACAAAACTACACATTTTAAAAGGATATGGTCTAAAAAATGTATTCACCCAACTAAGGAATATACAAATAAATTTGTAGAACATTTCTATCACCCCAAAATGTTCCTATATGCCTCTTTAACCGATTTATGGTACTGGACTTTATATAAATAGGATCATGCAATATATACTTTTTTTGTGATTGGTTTCTTTTGCTATGCATAGTGAGTGGATTTTTAGGACTTACACATGGAATATCATGTGTAAGATTTATATCCTACTCCTATTTATGGCTGAGTAATATTCCTTTATATGATATATCACAATTTGCTTATCCATCCACTGGTTGAACATTTGGGTTGTTTCAGTTTTGGGCTATTATAAATCAAGCTTCCAGGAACATCTATGTACAACTCTTTGGTTAGATATGTATTTTTATACCTTTTGAGTAAATACCTACAAGTACAATCACTGGGTCCTATGGAAGGTGCTCATTAACTTTATTAGAAACTGAGCAGTTGTTTTTCTAAGTATTTGTACTAGTTCTCATTCCCACCAACAGTGCATTCAAACTCCAGTTGCTCCACATTTTCACAAATATTTGGTATCATCAGTCATTTTAATTTCAGTCATTCTATGATGTGTATAGTGGCATTTCATTGTATTTATAATTAGTTATTCCTTGATTAATGATATTTTTTAAAAGATTTTTTATTTATTTATTTGACAGAGAGAGACAGAGCACAAGCAGGGGCAGCTGTAGGCAGAGGGAGAGGGAGAAGCAGGCTCCCTGCTGAGCAGAGAGCCTGAAGTGGCCCTGGATCCCAGGACCCTGGGATCATGACCTGAGCCAAAGGCAGATGCTTAACTGACTGAGCCACCCAGGCACCCCCCTTGATTAATGATATTAAACATCGTTTAAAAAAAAACCAAAAAAACCTTTGTACTTTGATCATTTGTTTAGCTTCTTTTATGAAGTGTCCAAATCATTTGCCTTTTTTTTTTTTTTTTTTTTGATTTGGACTACTTGTTTTTGTGTTCAACTGTAAGAGTTCTTTATATATTCTTTATACACATTCATACATAAGTATTATGCTTTTTTATACATTTTTGATACAATTTGTATTAAGCAGAAAGCAGAATGATTTGACATTTTTTTGTCATTTGTAAATATCAGGAATATTTTCTCCCACTCCGGTGGCATGGTTTCTCACTTTCTTAACTATCTTTAAAAGAACAGAAATTATTAGTTCTGATAAAGTACAGCTTACAGAGTTTTTCTTATTTAATTTATGCGCTCTGGTTTATGATCAGATCAGTGATCTGATCTAAAAAAAATCTTTGCTCAGTCCATTGTCATGAATACTTTCTCCTGTTTTCTTTTTGAATGTTTAGAGCTTTTAGGTATAACATTTAGAAATGTGATCTATTTTGAATTAATTTTTATGTAGTCTGTGAAGAGTTGATGTGTATTGTTCTCCTTATAGATATCCAGTCGTTCTGGAACCATTTTTTTAAGAAGATTACCCTTTCCTTTTTAATTATTTTGGAACCTTGTAAAAACCATCAACAGACTCTATGTGTTGGTCTATTTCTAAAATATCTATTTTGTTCCAGTGAACTTTATTCTTATCTTTTGGCCAATACCACACTTTTTTTTTTTTTAAAGATTTTATTTATTCATTTGAGAGACAATGAGATAGAGAGCATGAGAGGGGGGAAGGGCAGAGGGAGAAGCAGACTCCCTGCTGAGCAGGGAGCCCGATGCGGGACTTGATCCCGGGACTCCAGGATCATGACCTGAGCCGAAGGCAGTCGCTTAACCAACTGAGCCACCCAGGCGCCCAATACCACACTGTCTTAATTACATAACTTTATAGCAGTAGTTCTCAACTGGGGATGATTTGGACTGCAGGAGACACTTGGCAATGTCTGGAAACATTTTTAGTTGTCACAACTATAGGGGGTGGGAGATGCTACCGGCATCCACAGTACAGGAGCCAAAGATGCTGCTAACCAGCTGACAATGCACAAGAAAGTTCCAGGGAAGAAAGAGTTGTGTACCCCAAGATATCAAATGTGGCCAGGTTAAGAACCCCTTCTTTATAGCAATTTTTAAAAGCAATTAATATAAATCCCTCAACACTGTTCATTTTCAAAATCATTTCGGTTATTATATTCCCTTATAAATTTAAAATCAGCTTGCAAGATTAAAAATAAAAAATCTGGAAGGATTTAAATTGAGATTTTATAGATCACTTTCAGGGGAACTGACATCTTAATAGCTTTGAGTCTTCTAATCAATGAACATGATGTATCTCTCCATGTATATAGACCTCTTTAATCTCAACCAATGTATTTTAAGTTGCAATGTACAAGCCTTGCACATATTTTATTAAATGATACTGAATATTTAATTTTCTTTCATGCTTTTAAAAGGGCATATTTATTTTATTTTACATATTATTCATGAATAGTTTATTCATACTTAACAAAATACAATTGCTTTTTCTGTATTGATCTTTTATCTTTGATGGTTTTAAATTCATTTCTTATTTCTAAAAGCTTTTTAACATATTTCTTAGGGTTTTCGATGTCTAGATATCATGACAGGTTATTTTTCCTTTTCAATCTCTTTTTGTTTCTTTTTCTTTGTTTCTTATTGATTCTTATTGAATCCTATTGTTTCCTATCCTTGTACCCTACATTGGCTAGGACTTCTAGTTCAATAATAAACAGATATGACAGTGAATATCCCTGTCTTATTTTGCTTAGGAGAAAACATTCAGTATTTCACAAAATATGATATTAGCTGTAGGGTTTTGTAGATGAACTTTATCAGATTTAGAAAGCTTCCTTCTTTCATACTTGCTAAGAGTTTTTGTTTTTGTTTTGTTTTGTTTAATCATGAATGGGTATTGAATATTGGCAAGTGCCTTTTTTCCATCCATTGAGATGATCGTCGTTTTTTTTTTTTTTTTTTCCTTTATTCTGTTCAGGTGATGAATTAAATTCATTGATTTTTGAATGTTAAACCAAATACGTATCCTTGGGATAATCCTACTTGGTTATGATATATTTCCTTTATATATAGTATTTAATTTAATTTGCTAAAATGTCATTAAGGACTTTGTGTCATGTTCATAAGATCTTCAAAGTTTTTTTGTTTTCTTGTTATGTCTTGGTCTGTTTCTGTCATGACAAGGCTGGCCTCAAAAAAGCATTTCTTCTCCTTTGTTTTAAAAAAAGTTTGCATATGGATTGGTACTATTTTTTCCTAAAGAATTCAACAGTGAAGTTCTTTCTAAGAAGGTGCTTATATGAATTTGATTCCATACAAATATGTACACATATGCACACATACACATACAATTATTCAGAGTTTCTGTTGCTTCTTTTTTAAGTTTTGATTATTCGAGTCTTTCATTTATCTATTTTAAGCCATAAAATTGCCATAAATTTGTTCATAATATTTATAATAAAAAGTCTGACTATATTTTTTGATGTTTGAGTGCTGACAGCTTTTAAACCTCAGCCCTCTGCCTTTCCCTTCTGTTTCATATCTGGGAAAGCCAGTAAGTGATTCTGTATGTTACTTCCTTTGATATCAGTGGGAGTTTCAAACCATGCAAGCCCCTGCCTACACAAGGGAACCCCCATCCCAACCCCATACCATCACCACAACTTAAAAACAAAAACAAAAACAAAAACAAAAAAACAAATCAATCTCCTTTCCCTGGTCTCTCAAACCATTTTTAAATAGCTTCGGTTCTTGCCCGGCTCTCCCCAAAAGCTTCATTATGCAAGTAATAAACATTTTCATATCTTCTTGGCATGCATAGGGAGCATTAGTCTCTTCATCTGAACCAAATTTTGTGTAGCAATCATACTGCTTCTGAAGGGTGATCATAATATATTTGCTTACTATTTTTTTAAAGTTTCTTAGATTTGTAATGCTGTCACTTTTTCATTCCTCATCATAATCAATCTACATAGAGGTATATCAATTTTATTAATCTTTGTAAAGAACTGCTTTTGGGTTTATTTTCTCTGTTTTTTAGTTAATTGCTACTCTTTATTACATTCTGTACTATTGAGTTTTACACTTCTTTTTTTTCTCATTATTTAAGTTCTAATCTTATTTTTAATTTTATGTTGTTTTCTTTTACCTAATAAAAGCATTTATCATAATGCAGTTGTTTCATGTATTTTGTTTACTTTCTAGTTATTTATGGCAGGAGGGCAAGTATGGTACCTTTTACTCCATTATAAAAAAAAGAAGCATAAGACCTTTCATTGCATTAATTTTTTTTGCATTAATTTTTAATCAATCTAAAAAATTCTTCTCTATGCTTCATACTTCCCAAGTAGAACTTGTTTTAGTTAACTCAGTGATCATGCTACTATAAAAAAACTAAGTTGTTCAAACTTGAGAGACTACTCTTATGGATTGTCTCAAAGAGAATTTTTGCAGACAGTCCTTTTGAGGTTATCTAATGGCAGACATTTTAGCTTTATCAGATATTTTTTTCTTATGTAATTTTATAACCAGATTGTTACCACTGTTTCTTTTCAGAATTGGGAGGCCAAGCTTGTTAAACCTATGATTGGAATTCCTGAATCTCCTCATGGACTTGTCTTTTTGTTCTTTTAGAAAGCTTTACAAAGGACCTTAATCAGAGGAGGCTGTTTAGAGCCGTGATCACTTTATTACTGGTATTTCTTTTACTGTAGGGTCCTACCTTGATATCAGTAATTTTGGCTAGCAAGTCTCTCTCTGTCTCTGTGTCACTTTTTTTCATAACCTTTTAGAGTAATGAATTAGTCTCTAAGTAAAACAACCATCAATATTTATACATTTGTCCACCTTTTAAAAGAACACTTTATCATGCTCTAGAGAAGACCACAAATTTGGATATTTGAGACAATTTGATTTCTGATAGGAGATTGGATGTTACAAGACAGTCTGGAGTAGTTATTGAATATTCTGCCTAGTTACTGTCCCTTTTTATTTTAAAATAGGACCCATCAATAAACACTATTCAATCAGGAGTTGTCATGGAATTGTCCAAAATACCCATTTTGTTCATGGATATTGCTTAAGCTTGAGAAACACAATTCTGGGCTTCTCCTTTATTGGTTAAGACTAAGAGAGTGAGTGTATAGAAAATGTTAATTTGATAGTAAGATGAGGAGAGAATTAGACTTCATAATAGGAAATAAACTAGTTTGGTGTTTTCATTTAGCAATAGAGAGTGTGCTGCATGTTGAACCCTCAGGTAGAAGGCAGTCTTCATTTAAAATCTGATAATGCTTTGATAATTTAGTTGAGGCTACAGATAGATAGTCTCAGGCAAATGAAAATAAACTTTGGTTAGTGGATGAAGATAAAGTCTTTAATAAGCATATGTCTTTAGTTTGTGTTAAGTTTTTTACTTGATAGTCCTAAATCATGCCTAACATGTTCATGTACATGCCAAAAAAAAAAAAGTTTAAGATAATCAGGAAAAACTCATCTGAATTCCTACAGGCTTTTTTCCACTTACTGTGTTTTGCCCTGGGATTATAGCCCCTTCTCTGGTTACTTCTAGAATTATGCATATTGATGTCCACATCAGCTATATTATGGAACTTCTAAAAATAGTCCTGTGGTAAATGTTATCTGGTAGCCCTATTAGAAAGTAGATTCCTATCTATTTATTAGATTGGCAGGGGTCACATAACAAAGAATACAGCAGTTTGCTTATAATAGTAATCTCAAAGTACAATTATAGGTTGGCACTAAAGGATTTAGGATTGCAGGAATGTTCACTACTTAAATGGCTTTTATAAATAAAGGCAAAATATGTTCACTTCCCCTGAAGACTTGTACTACTGAATGTATACATTCAAGGCTGTCTTTTATTATCTTCTGGCTCCACCAGACATTTTTACTATAAGCAAAAATACATTTTCCTCTCTTTCATACTTACTACCATTCAATTCGCTTTATTTTGTGATTTTTAGATAACTGTGCTCTGTGGGATCTGATGTTTTATGGTAGTGGAATTAATAAAATATATAATGATACACATATTTTAAAAAAGACATTAGTGGCCATTTATATTGATAGATAATTCTCCTTGGGAGCTTACAGGGTAAACAGAGAATTGTTGGAAACCAGTCTGTCTTGTGAGTGAAATTACAGGACAGAATTTGGATAGCCACCCTTCTTTTCTTAGCAAGTGTGCGAGGTTGTTTTTTCCAATGATCCTTCTGTTTGTAATACCTCTGTCTTTCCATTGGCTCTCAATTCTAAGAAATCGGAGGACCTTTTGCTCTTGTTTTTATTTTGAAGGCCTGTAGTTTGTCTGGAGGGCCATAAGTGTTTCTAATTCTGGTTCATTTACTTTCTGAGGCTCATTGAAAAAATGTCAGCCAAATTAAACAGCATCTAACAATTTCCTATTATAATTTTAGGTGTGAGCTTATAAAAGACAGAAAAAGATTCCATCTATTTTTTTCCTCATGTATCTGCCACAGGATATTTTTTAAAAACTAGTCTAATCTTAAAATCTCTTATTGATTCACCTCTATTTTGTTTGCAATTTTGAATCTTTGTTTAATCTACTATTAAAAAAAGGATTCTGAAATGGCCTTATCAAGTGTATTTCATATTTTTCCCTTGATCTTTCAAAGATATTTTTAAAAGCATGCACAAGTGGATTATTTGGATTTCCTCCTAGTTTTTTCCATCTTACTACTTCTAACTATGTTTCCTTATGTGAAAGGCTGACAAGTAAATTTGCTGGTACATATCTGGCAGGCCAGAATGATAAGTACCTAAGAAAATTTTGAATTTTTCAGAAAACTTCTGCCTAAATTCCTGAGGTTAAAAAAAAGAGAAAACTTTATTGGTGGCCCTCAAATTAGGTCTAGACCAGAGTTATCTGCTTCTGGAAATGAGCCTTCTGGTCCTGAAATTTTAAGGGAACATGGTACAACATGGCTGAGGAAAAGGTAGCCCATTTAAGAGGTGAGAGGCAAGAGTAAAAGGATGTAAGTGGATTATGAAGGTGAAGTAGAGAAAGATGCAAGAGAAGCAGATTTCAGAAGATTTGGAAAGTTCTAAAACAGTCTATTGCAGAGTCAGTGTTTCATTTTGAAGCTTCAGATATCAATTAAAGAGGTGACTATTGATATTTGGTATTATTTTAATTTTTTTGGCTTTCTTCAAAAGAATAATAATTGTGAAACATTAAAAGTCCTCAAAACGATTTTTGTTTCTAATATCTAAACCATCTACCAAGGACAATACAATATCTGGGGATATAGTGGGAGTTTAAGAAAGATGCATGAATATTTCCAGGAAGATGTAGCAGCTTTGATGTAGATGAACCCATAATAAACAAGAGAGAACCTTTGTAAGCTGTTACATGTGTTTGTGTATAAATGATGTTCTGTGTTACCCAACCCAAGCAAAGGGTAGGAAAAGGCCATACAAACAATGATGCAATAACCTCTGACCTGGAAATGTGAATTAAACAAAGTGATCTTTTTCACAAATTGACAAGATAGCAAGTGAAGTCAAGAACTTTGAGGGCAGTGACAGCAAGATTTTTAGCCCAAATTACCCCGAACAGTTTAATGAACCTCTAATTGTCATTCTTTTTGGCTGATTTAGATTATATTGGACGTTTACCCAGCTGGTGTCTCCTGAGTCAGGTACGTGTGTATCTCCATGACCAATGGTACCAGCATCTCCTTCAGGTCACCATGTAACTCAGTTTAGAAGCATGAGAAACACACAAGTATGTGAGTTTGTTAAGATGTCCATGCAAGGTCTAGTCCCTAATATTAGTCTCTTATTCTCTATCTCTCATAGTGGTTCTGCTTCTCTGCATGATATGCCTATTCAAGACATGAATCCTTTCCCATTTTAAT